>NC_143500.1:21451470-21602205 GCF_051622355.1 Phaseolus vulgaris
TTTGCTTTGTTAAAACACAACACATTAGGGGTGTTTGTGGTGCGGTTAGGTTTGGCTTTTGGGTAAAGATACATCTAAACCAAACATAAAAAAATTATAGGCGGTTTGGTTTGAATCAGTTTTTTGGTTTTGTTGTATACTTTTGTATAAATACATTCGATCTTTTTTTTTTTACATGAGGACCTCATGTTATACAATGAGGAATAGTTTCATTTCTTATTCCAATAATTAAAGATTTTTTCTCTTCAACATTGTGTATATTATTAAATAATTATTTTACACAAATTAGTAACTCTTTTTTTATCAGAAAAGAAACTATAATAAAATATAAAGGCACAAGAGGTGCTTACCCTTTTACAACAAAAGAAAAATAAAGAGCAAAAGTGGTTGTGTTGTATTTATATATTGTGGCATAAAAACACTATATAACTCCCAGGGTCTACATCCCATATGCCTAACAAACCTCATGCATATATTTGTACAATATTGCATGAAATTCAAAACAAAAATATCAAAACCAGCCCCTCTGTACTATTTCATTCCAGTAATAATTTATTTTACTTTAGCAATTTTTCTCCTCCAAGATTACTGATAACATTCACACTCCAAGGACAACTCTTCCACCAGCCCATTCATATGTTAAACATACTCAGTTACTCCTCTGCATAGATTTATGGCATGAACCAAGGAAAACATATTAGGTTTTCCTCTCGCGCATACATTTTCATATATGAGTGAAATAATAGATAATATAATAATATTTAAATAATTGATTTCAGTTTGTTCAGTTTGGACAGGTTCCAACTCAGTTTTGTAAAAATTATCTAAATCAATGAAAAGAATTTGATTTTAAACGATTATTGGTTCTTTAAATTGGTTTTCTGTTTTTTATTGGATCAATTTGGCTCTGAACACCCCTAGAGCGCATAACATTTGTACAATTGAATTGAACCAATTTGTCCGTTGTGCTGCTTATGTTGGTGTTCTGAGAAAAGAGCATGCTATCACAATGACAGTTCTTGCTGATTGGTTTACTTATTCATGTTATCATATACAGATCCACTTCTTTTCAAGGTAGATTATTGAAGCACAATCTAGATGCAGAAGTAGTGGATGCTCTAAAGGACCTTAGGAAACAACTATCTGAAAATGAGTTGAAGTAAAATATCGTATCTGACAGGAAAATTCTCTACAAGGTTTTAATACTTTATCTGGTGCTAGTTGCTTATCCTTTTTGGGCATGCATTTATTATCGTGATTCTGGAACCTTTGACGTTTTTGGTTGAAATATTTTTTTACATAATGGCTAAAGACAAGCAGCGTCAAACAGAACTGAGATATTGTATTTACTGATACATCTAACATCAATACAACATACTTTTAAATATCTTAGTAATCAGTAAAGTGAATGATCAACAGTATACCCACACCAGGACTGCTAAGATAGATTTTTGCTCATGAAATAAATGTAAAATCACTACAATTTAGCAGATATATTGCTAATTCTTTTCTTTCTGAATGATCTGGAGGAAATAATTCTCCTTAGCAGATGAACAAAACTAGTTTAGGAGTATTGCAAGTATTTTTGTTACTTTTTATTGTTTGTTAATTAGCTTATAAGCATTTATATATTTTTTTCATGAGACAATTATAAAAAAGTCAGTTAGCATATTGATTCAAACCTCATTATCCAACGGATTATTGAAATGGAAAGAACATATGACTTTGAATATGGTGTACCAAGCTTGGTTACGAATATATCTAGAAATAATAATAAAGAAAAAACATTGAAGGCCTCTAAGAGGTCAAGATGTCTAGGCAATAAGTGAAATAAAGACCTCTAGCCTATGAGATCCAAAAATTGAAGCATAAACTCAGAGAACAAGTTCTCCAAACTTAGGTTATAGGCTGGATTTGAAAGAAGTCACAACTGAGCCAAGCCATCTCTGTTAAAGAACAAATCATGGTTGATTCTCCCTGCACCATATCAATTCAAACCCACACCCAACACCCTCACGTGAAATGTCCGTTTTGCACTTAATTTAAAACATTTTATTTTCCGGATATTCATATATGTAAGTCAAACCACAAAGTTCTGGATATACAAATCTGGAACTAATATGTCACTTCTGGATTTCCCCATCCTAAAGCTTATCTAGACAGCATAAATGACTTCTGCATATCAAGATCAGTAAGCAAACATAAATGAGCTTCAGATCTCGATCCTCAACACCATTTACAACATACAATTCTGGATATGAAAATCCAGAACTCAACTCACTTTCGAATATGACCTTCCAGAAGCTTAAATGAAGTATGAAAATGATGTTCTGGATATCGAAATCCGAAGCATATAACAATCACTTCTGGATTTCTGCATCCATAAAACAAAAATGAAGTCAAGTGCAATGTTGGATTTTAAATTTTTTGTTGGGTGTATGTCTTAAGTGATATGGTGTAGAGGGAGAAATTGGCATCCGACATTGGTAGGTTATAAAAAAATAAAGGAGAAAATAAACAAGATATTGAGTACAAGATCAAGACCTGTGGACATCTGGGCCATTCAAATTAAGTCCATAAATTTGAAGATAATATCGAAGAGTTTTTTGCTTCCTGCACCCCAAGATCACTTACCTGCACCTCCATGTTAACCAAAAAGACTAAACTACCCTGGTGCACCATGCCATTGTTGTTGTTTTGTTACAACTATTGCCACCACTATGATTTCTTCTTCTCTGCTGCACCCACGCCACCACTGTAGCCTTGCTATTGATTCTCGCAACAATAATGATGACATTACTAGGTTGTTGTCGGGGCCTTGGGGAAGCTTGGAGCTTCCACCAATGACATGATGAAGAGAGAGATAGATCAAAACTGTGTTTATTGCGTTTGGTTTATATTATAGAGCAAAACGCTTTCTTCCATTTTGAATTGTCTAATGCGAAAAACTTATGAATTGTTCAATTCATAATGCCTCTGGATTGTTCAATCTAAAGAGGAAGATGAATGTTTATGTAGGGTTCAAAAAAGTTTGTTCTGGAAAACTTATTCCAGAAACATTTAATATATTCCAAAAAAGTTGTTTCAGAATATTTGTTCTAGAAAATATCTCATGATCCAAAAATCTTGCTTTGAAAATCTTGATCTGAAAATTTTATTTCAAAATATTTTTAAAATAGATAATTCAAAAAGTTACCCCTGAAATATAGCATTAAGGATAGAATGGTTATTTTAAATTGTTTAGGGTGCATATAGTAATTATGGGGGTGGAAGAAGCAAAAGTTTATGAAAGATTATATAACCTAAAACAAAACGGGAATTACTTCCTGCATCCCCATTTTTAAACCTGCTCCCACAATTGGGTGAAATAACCAAATTTCCCGTTCGGTCCTCTCTTGTTGCACCCAACCACCGTTGCCACTACCACTGTCGTCGCCGTCGCCATCATAGCAGCTTACACTGCACCCAAAAGAAGAAAAACAAATGTGTTTCAGAAAGTTCTTTTTGGATTACATGAAATGAAATGTGATTCGAAAAATTTGTTCCAAAAAACTCATTATAAAAAACCCATTCCAAAAAATATTATATATGCTTTAGAAAAATTATTCCAGAAATCATTTTTGGAAAGTTTTTTCCAGAATGTATGTATTTCATGAATTTTGAAAAATTTGTTCTGAAAAAATATCTAGAACAAGTAATCGAGAAATAACTTTAAAGAAGGGTAAAATAGTTTTTCCGAAAGCTGTGGGGCTGCAGATTCAAATTGGGGGAGCAGGAAGCAATTTTCAACCATAAGAAATATTTAGAAGGCCTGAAATATAAAAATAAAAGTCAGCTAAAAAAAGATAAGGGAAAAAACGAACTTGATGCCTCTAAAAGCGAAGAAAATGATACAAACCCAGATAAAATAAATGATGACAGAAAGAAATAACTGTTTTGGATATAGGACGTGCTGGTCGGATCCGACAGGTAATCTAATTAGGTAACTGGTTCAATAAATCACAAATCAGCCTGAAGAAAAATTGATACAAGGATCGAAAAACTGATCAAAACTGGAAATTTTGGTTCAAATAAGATTAATAAATAAATACCTAAGTAGAGTACTATTTTAATGTTTTTTTTTCTTAAAAAAAGACAATCTAAATTGTTATTATTGATGTATATATTATTGATGTATATATTATTGAAATTATTGATGAGTATTATTGAAATTTCAATTTAAGCATGGTAAATGCTTAGAAATAAGTTTATATTTTATTGTTATTTATTTTAGCATTTTAAAATTATGATATTATTTATTTTAATACCATTTTATTTTTATAATTATTTTATTTTACTAATTTTGTCTCGACCATAGTTAAATTATCGAACTTAATCTTTTTACCGGTTTAAAAAAGGCACTGTTGCATGAGTAGTTTGTATGCAACTCACCAATGAAGCCCAAGCAGGGGATAAATAACAAGTCATATTCGGGCATAAAGCTAATTGGACTTGAGGGCGGTTGTTTCTTCCTGCACCTCCATGTGGCCCCCATACTTTTTAAAATACCAAAAATATCTTTATTTTATTGATATTTTTTATTTTGGAATGGATGATCCTAAAAATTCTGGATTATAGAATTGCAAGGTATTTTTGGATTGGAAATTTCTTTCGAATTTTATAATCTAGAAAGAGTTTCTTTAAAAAAATCATTCTGATTATAAAATCTGAAAGATATTTTTGAATTCAAGAATATCTTTTGGATTATGTAATTTGAAGGTATTTTTTTAAGGCAATTTCTCCCTCATTATATCATGCACCCAATCAGCGGTAGAAAATGACAAAAATACCCCTTCTAAATGACGAAAATAACCTTACACAAAAATGGGAAAAATTATTTTTGAAACTTTTATCTGAAATATTTTGAATTTCAATTTTCGGAACATATTTTTGAATTCTGAAATTTTTTATCTAAAATGTATTTTTAGTTTTGTGTTCAGAATTTTTTTTCCATAATGTATTTTTTTATTTCTCAATTATAATTATTATTTTGGATTTTTTTGAAAATTTAAAAAATTGATATGGTGGAGGTTAAAATTGATATGGTGCAGGAGGGTATTTTGGAAATTTAAAAAATTGATATGGTGGAGGTTAAAATTGATATGGTGCAGGAGGGTATTTTGGAAATTTAAAAAATTGATATGGTGGAGGTTAAAATTGATATGGTGCAGGAAGAATTTGCCTTTTTTTAAAGGAAAAAATAATATTCTAGATTGTATAATCCATAATGTATTTTTGGATCCATAAATATTTTTCATATCATACAATTCGGGAGGTGAAAATAGAAAAAAAATATATGTTTCTAGATTGTAGAACCCAGAATACACTTTTTTTTTTAAGGACAAAATGCCTAATCTATGGGGTGACAAGAGAAGTTATGGATGTGAAGGAAGAAACAGCCCTTGAGGGCGGGTGTTGGAGTACAAGTTCCACAATTGTGGATTGGAAACAAGTTAGGTTTTTTTTCCTGCAACCAATAAATTTGAAATTTCATAACAGAATTAGAAATTTGAAATTGAAAAATACATTCTGAAAAAAGAAATTCATAATAGATTTTTAATATTTTGAAAAAGAAATTTCATAATAGAATTAAAAAATCAAAATCACATCCCGAAAGACGAATACAAAATACAAATAATACATTTTGGAAAGGAAATTATGGAAAACAAAATCTGAAGACATATTTTCTAAAAAAAAAATCAAGAAAGATATTCTTAAAAAAGCTATTTCAAAAAGTTGTTTCGGAAAACCTAATCCAAAAAATACATCTTAACCTGGATCTCCACTCTTATTTAAAAACTAAAGAGGATATTTTGATTATTTTGCATTAATAATAAAGTGGAAGCTGAAATTTATTGGATGGAGGAAGCAAAAAATGAAAGAAGAGTGGGTTGTCTGAAAAAAAGAAAGAAAGCAAGAAGACCTATGGTATCTGAAGCCCAAACCTAAAATATAAGCCCAAGTTGGAGATTGACAAGTCAGAATTAGGCTAAGTTAAGCCCACTTGAGTTTATGATGTGGAGACATTTTGGACGAATTTCTGTTTCTCCAAATGCAATGTTACAATCACTCTAGTTTCTCAATCAGTTTAGGGAGTCAAACTTAAGCGTCAACGATTCAATTTGCTATATATTACATATAAATTTATTCCTATATATGCATACAGTGAATTATGGTTTATTATCTCTCAAGATATTTGGTATAATTAAAATATTGTTTGCAGCAGTGTTGAAGTGGAAAGAGGGAAATGCGATTACCTCATGGTAGATAGAGACAGAGGTATTGTACTACACCTGTAACTTCCAACGCCAAGGAATGAGTGCGACATCAATGCACTGGTCTTCTGACTCATACCCCACCACTCTATCCGTATCACTACATTGCATGTTTGGCTTCGTTCCAAAATTATGATTTTGCAAAACCTAATCCAAATTCTTTATGTATTGAACCACCAGAATTGTTTATGCATTGAGGTTATAAGTTAATTACTATAAAGGGTCACTTCGGCTGTTAGTATATTTTCTGTTTTTGGTAATTTCTTCTTGCATGTTAACTTTGAAGTTGATACACGCGTGGCACAGTTTGGTTTAGATGATAGAAAGAGGGGATGAGGGATATGTGAAGAAATGAAAAATGGTTTGTAATTTGGAGGTGTTGAGCATATTGTTGTTTTGGGTGAAGTGGTGAAAAAAAAGAAGGATTAAATGAGATTCAGAGCAGTAGAAAATAACAGAAAGCATTGATTAGTGGTATCCAAGCTTGCATGTAATCACGGGATGCTTGCCTGCATGGTCCTACAGAAGAAGGGCAATGAGAGAGAGACACTGAGTGGAAACAATTGACGGTACTTTTTTTCTTTTTGGGTTCAACCGGACCAACCAACCAACAAACAACAAGTTAGTTCCAAAGTCTTTTAAATCTAAAGAAGAATAAATGCAGAGTCAGAGGGTCAAAAATGGGTCAGATGGTCAAATGATTGACCAGTCACTGCTTTCATTTGGATCCAATGACCCATTTAATGGAATGGATCCAACCGTTTAATTCTGGACCCACCCGCCAATACTTTTCTGTGTTTCATGCAATTCCCCTTCTTCTGATTTTCTCCATTTATTATTTTCAACTACGAATTTCTCCCACCAATCTCATTCACTTCTTCCAAATACGCGTTTCACTATAAAATATAAAGCTCCATTTCCCCCTTTTTTTTATTTTTTGCAATTAATACTTGGCTAATTTCTAAGCCAAAAACTCCGAAACCTGCTCAACTAATACAAACATGACAAAATTGGTGCATTTGTTGTTTTGTTTCTGACAGGTCTCTGAGTGTGTTAGTATGTGCACTGAATCCACCTGTGAGCTCTGTCAGACTCTGACTTGACCAATGGAACTTGTAGCCGTGGGGGCTATATGCACCACCCACACGTCACAAACTAGTAGGAACCACTGTCCTAATTCCTCCTATAACTTCTGTCTCATATTTTACTGCCATTACCAACATACCATAATTCTCCTACACTTGACACATCAGTAACATTCATGTCAACGCTTTTTTAAGCATTTTTTAATACTAACCAAAAGCATCAAATACATTTTATGTTATATGGTATGACATCTGGTTTATAATCTTCAAAATCTTCCATTCAGAGGATTGAAGATCTCAATCAAGTTTCTGACGGAAATAAACAAACCAAGATTAATCCCTTGATACTATTTTGCATCTCTTTAACATGTGGAACTGCTTGAGACTTTGCACAGAGTAGTAGTATCATTGGAATACTCAAGTAGTAAGAAAAAAACTGATGCAACTGACATTTTTTATTAAATAAGATAAAACATTAATGGTGTAGATTATCTTGTAGCTTGCAATCTATTTCCCCCCAGGGACAAAAGTTTGGGCAATGAATCATCCATGATTAGTGTTTTACGAAGTAAATGTTGGAGTGGTTGAGAAAAGTCACAGAGGACCAAGCTTTAAGAGGCTCGTCGTACCGCAAACAATACAGTGCTCAAGTTGGTGGAGAGTAGTAGAGTAGTATCCTTCCAAAACAACACCAATAGCTGTAACTTTCTGGTTTTATATACGGGTTAGGATACCAATCAAGTTAATTTATTTATTGTTGATTAAAAAAAACAACAACCTAAGTTGCACTTAGTTCTTTTTTTTCCAATTCATGTATTCTATCAATATTATAAATGATCATTTTAATTTTATCTTTTTTCTGTCTTTACCCCATTGCGAATGAAATATTGTAAATAAAAAAATAGATTTTACTTCACAAAATATAGAAAACAAAAAATAAAATAATAACTATTTGTTTATGTAATTCCAGGTGAAAAATAAAAACTCAAATTCTAACTTTCGAATTGCGTTTCAAATTAATTAATATAATGATAAATAATAGAAAGTTGAATGAAATGATAACTATAGTTATAATATACTAATAATGTAAAAGTTTACCTGTTGTAAAATCATATTATTATGTGTAAGTTGTTTTTTATAATAAGTATTTTAAATTTAATATTAAAGATAGTTTATTCGAATGGCAACATAAAAAAAAAAAAAACTCTTTTAAAGTGTCAAAATAAGCCAATTCATCAGTTTTAACTCAACTTTTGGCTAAAACAAAGGACAACTAAACCTAGCTCAACTCAAAATGGATTCGCTCTATGCGGTTGAGTTGTCTAGTAAGACTCACGTAATTTAATATATATATATATATATAAAAGAAATATAGAAAAACATAAATATAAAAAATCCAATAACATATAATAACAAAAACGACAATCAACAAAATTTAAAAAGTAAAAATATATGGACATGAACAATATATTGGATTTGACTTCCTTCGGTCCATGAATTAAGTGAGTCAAACCAAACATATGAAAATTAATGTAACATTTTTCTAAATGTTGGGTAGTTGGATTGCAACAGGTTTAACTAGAACTCATATAGATTAGTATAATAATTTTAAAACAACAATTTTATGCTAATTGTATTTTAGGCATTTTAATAAGTGTAAAAAACTGACTAGTAAAGTAAATATAAGTCTAAATATCAATTTTTAAAATAAATAACTAATCACTTATTTTTTTTTTCAAGCTCACGCTGTGATAGGTGGTCAGGGATGAGTACACACCATATAATTAAGTTAAATCAAAAAAATTTAACAATTTAATCTAATGAAACTAATACTAGTAAAGACAATTTTTGAAACGTCGTTATTGTGGATGTCGTTATAAATCAGTTGTTTATAACGAGTGTTCTATAACCGTCGTTATAAATTCACATTAATGATATGTGTAAAAAGTGTCATTCTGTCAAATAAATAAAAAACAAAAAATACTTATAACAATGGTTCTAGTTTGGAATCGTCATTATAAGTGTTTATGATCACTAGTACAAAATATGGAAACAACGACCCTTTATTTAGTGCGGCTTTGCGCTTAAACGCATTTGTAAAAAATGCGGTGGCATTTTTGTAATTAAATTGATTTACAAATGCGGTCTTACCATAGAACCGCATTTGTAAATCAATTTTACCCTAAAAATTGAAGCGCGCCACTAGTTTTCACTTTCACTTTCGTCTTCTCCGCTCTTCATTTCAACGTTCTGTTTCAGCTCTCCCTTTGCATTGTAAGTTTCAGCTCTCTCCGCTTCAACGTTTGTTTTCGTTTTCGTTTTTGTCATTGTCATTATTCACTTCCTTGGCATTGTCATTTCGTTTCCTCTAACTCGTTTTTGTCATATAGGTGGTTACTGTTCTATCGGGTTCGCCAGTTTTTTCTGCTCCGCCACTGCCACTGTCATAGTCGAAAACTTCCGCCACCGCCTGCGCCTTCGTCTTCGTCTTCGTCCTCGTCTTCGTCTTGTGCCTCTGCCACTCCGATCACCATCAACCTAAAGGTTGGTGTTGTATTTAATTTATATTTAATATTTTGAATTTATATTTAATATTTTTAATTTATATTTAATATTTTGAATTGTTATTTTTCTGTATTATAATATATATTTAATTAATAACTAATACAACTTGGAATTTATAACTAATAACTAATAATTTATATATTTGTGTGTATTTTGAATTTTTGTATTATATAATTTCTATTTTCTTAAATTTATATTATATATTTAGTTAGTTGTTAATTACATTTTAATAAAAGTTTTATGTTATGTTAGTTATTGTTACTTTTAGAATAGAAATATCGTGTTTGGATTGAGTCCGGGGGTGTTCGACCCTCGGCAAATGTGTGAGATTGAATAGAATACTAATTATTAGAAAATCCTAACTATATTCCAGAATATATAATGGATCGAAGTTGGATTAATGTTGTTCGTATAAGTGATGAGTACGAAAGGGGAGTAGAGGAATTTATACAATTTGCGCAGCGTAACGCGATTATTAGTGGTCATGATGGAGCAAAGATCAGGTGTCCGTGCGTTAACTGCTTGAATGGAAGGATACTGGATGTGAATATCATGAGGGAACACCTGCTGTGTGATGGGTTTCTTCGATCTTATACAACTTGGACATGGCATGGTGAATTATTAAATTTACCACGTGTTTCCGTAACTGAGGAATATGTGGGTTCTACCATGGATGAAGCAGTACACGATGATGGAGATGATGATCGATTGGAGGACATGATTCGTGATGTGGGAGCTGAGTGTTTTGCAAAAGCGCATGGATATGAAAGTATGTCAAAAGATGCAGAAACTCCTTTGTATCCTGAATCAACTAACTTCACACGGTTGTCGGCGGTGTTAAGATTGATGAATTTGAAGGCAATAAACGGATGGACTGATAAAAGCTTCACGGAATTGCTCCAGCTGTTGAAGGATATGCTTCCAGAGGGAAATAGTCTACCTAATCGTAATTACGAGGCCAAAAAGATTCTTTGTCCAATGGGTATGGAGTACAAAAAGATACATGCATGTCCTAATGATTGTATATTATACCGGAAAGATTTTGAATTGTTGAAAAGTTGTCTGAGGTGTGGGTTATCACGTTATAAGTTGAAACAAAAAGATGATGATTCTATTGATGACATGGAAAAGCATGGACCCCCAATGAAGGTTATGTGGTATCTTCCCATCATTCCAAGGATGAAGCGTTTGTTTGCAAACCCAGACGATGCTAAGAATCTTAGATGGCACGCAGATGAGAGGAAATGCGATGGCATGTACCGACATCCAACTGATTCTATTCAATGGAAGAATTTGATGATGACTTTCCAGAATTTGGTAAAGAATCAAGAAATATCCGACTTGGTTTAGCTACAGACAGAATGAATCCGTTTGGTAATATGAGTAAAAATCACAGTTCATGGCCTGTATTACTAGTTATTTACAACTTACCTCCTGGATTGTGCATGAAGCGAAAATACATGATGTTGTCTATGATGATATCCGGTCCGAAACAACCAGGGAATGATATTGATGTTTATCTAAGTCCCCTAATTGAAGATTTGAAGTTAATGTGGGACCAGGGTGTCGAAGTATTTGACGGATTTGCTAATGAAACTTTCAAGCTTCATGCCATGTTATTTTGCACCATCAATGACTTTCCGGCATATGGTAACTTATCAGGTTATAGTGTTAAGGGTCACAAAGCGTGTCCAATATGCGAAGAAGACACTGCTTCTCAACAATTGAAACATGGAAGGAAAACAATATATCTTCGGCATCGGAGGTTTCTTAGAAGTCATCATCCTTACCGGAGGTTGAAAAAAGCCTTTAATGGACACCAAGAGGGTAGTGGTCCACCAACTCCATTAACCTGTGTTGAGGTTTACCAAAAGGTAAATAACATAGACCACACCTTCGGTAAGTCCAAAAAAAAGTCATCTGTGACAAATATTTGGAAGAAGAAATCAATCTTCTTTGATCTTCCGTACTGGTCGAGGTTAGAAGTCAGACATTGTATATATGTAATGCATGTTGAGAAGAATGTGTGTGATAGCTTAATTGGTACACTTCTTAACATTAACGGGAAGACGAAGGATGGTCTAAATGCTCGTTTAGATTTGATTGAGATGAACATACGTGGCGAGTTGGCACCCATAGAAATGGGTAAGCGTACATATTTGCCCCCAGCCTGTTACACAATTTCAAAAGATGAAAAAATTAGTTTTTGTCAATGTCTAAAGGGTGTGAAAGTGCCACAAGGACATTCCTCAAAATGTGAAGAGCCTAGTGTCAATGCAAGATTTGAAGTTAATTGGGTTGAAGTCTCATGATTGTCACATCTTGATGCAACAGTTGTTGCCGGTAGCTATCCGTGGGATCTTACCAAAAAATGTTAGACACACCATAACCCGTTTGTGCTCATTTTTCTCTTCCATCTGTTGTAAAGTCATTGATCCCTCAAAACTAGATGAACTTCAAAATGAAATTGTTGTTATCTTGTGTGAATTGGAAATGTTTTTTCCTCCGTCTTTTTTTGACATCATGGTTCATCTAGTGGTGCATCTGGTAAGAGAGGTTAGATTGTGTGGACCAGTGTACTTAAGATGGATGTATCCTGTTGAGCGGTATATGAAAATTTTGAAAGGTTATGTGAAAAATCATTATCGTCCAGAGGCTTCAATGATTGAAAGGTACATAGCTGAAGAAAGTATTGAATTTTGTTCAGAGTACATGACAAAAGCAAATCCAATAGGTGTTCCAGCTAATTCATGGCACCACAGGCGTTCTACAACTAAATGTTTACGTGGTGTGAATATTGTAAGCAAATCTCGATCAGAAGTCTTGCAAGCACATTTGTACATATTGAATAACACAAATGAAGTTGTACCTTACATAGAAGCTCATAAAGCCATTGTGAAGGCAAATAACCCAAGACAAGCAGAGAAATGGGTCTTGATGGAACATAATAGAACTTTCATGCCTTGGTTTAAAGATGAGGTGTTCAAGGATTCAACGGCATCAGAGACCTTGACTTGGTTGGCTGCTGGATTGAAGTTTGATGTCATCTCATGTACAACGTACGAAGTGAATAATTGTATATTTTACACGAAGTCCATGGATGAAAAGAGTACAGTTCAAAATTCTGGTGTTACTCTTGAAGCCGAGTCAATGCAGTTTTCGACTTCGAAAGATACAAATCCAGTACTTGGATCAATGGCATACTATGGGTTTATAGAAGAGATATGGGAGATTGACTACACTAAGTTTTCCGTTCCAGTTTTCAAGTGTAAATGGGTTGACAATAAAAGTGGGGTTAAAATTGATGAATCAGGATTCACACTAGTGGACTTTCGAAAGATAGGGTATCGAGATGAGCCATTTATAATGGTTCAACAAGCATCTCAGGTTTTCTATGTGAAAGATCCTACGTCAGAACATTGGTATGTCGTTTTACACGGGAAAAAACAAGGGGAAGCCATAGATGATATTGAATATGGCGAAACTCGTTCATTCACACCAATGATAACTAATAAAGATGACGATGTACTTGATGATGTACATGCAACCCGTAAAGACCACAGTGAAGGAATTTACATATAAACATTCAACCCACATGCAACATGTAAATAAACATTTAGAATTTTTTGTATTATTTTTATATGATTTTAATTCGATTCACATTAACTAATGTTTGTTACCTAATTTTTTTAACAGAGACATGGATGACGACCAGACTCCAAACAAACCTCGATCTGGACGAGGCAATAGAGGACCTACTAGATTGAAGCGTCTTGCATTGAGACGTGCTGCTGGTGAGAAGACACATGTTGACATTGACGTCAACACTGGAGTGGCTTTTGGTCCTAAGGCAGATGAGTTTATGAGCTATCTTGGAGTTGTTTCTCGTGAGAGGCTCTCCATTTTGATTAATTCATGGGATGAGGTTTCAGAGGTTGATCGGAACATGCTATGGGAGGATGTTATGGTAAGCTTTACATTATTATTGTTATCATATAATGCTTTTTAATATTGATTAATTAATTTTAATTTGATGATGTTATTTTCCAGGCAAACTTTGACATTCCTGATGTGGAACCGCTTCGATCAAAGATATTATCCAATATCGCACTTAAATTTCGTACCTTTAAGTCAAGACCGACTTCGAGATACATTTTTGGCGACCTTAAAGACGAAAATCCATGTTTAAAGTACCAACATATTGATGAAGAGACATGGCGTCTTTTTAGAGAAAGCCGTGAAAATGAGGCTTGGATGGTAAGTGAAGTAACTTTTTTGTTTATATAACATTAATAAGTTTATCTTATTTACTTCAGTTTGTTTATTTCAATTATGACAGGATCGTCGGAAGAAAGCTCAAGAGATAGCTTTGAAGAATCTTACCCCGCACGTTATGTCTCGTTCGGGGTATAGAAAATTTGAGCAAACACTGATGGTGGAAAAGGAGAAATCTCAACAGGGGACGTTGTCTGAGAATGTGGAAACAGGGGTCACTTCTCCTCCATCACCACCTTTTCGCCATGTAAAATGGAAGAGGGCCCGAATTAAGAAGTCGGGTGCACCAAGTTCTGAGCAATCCGGGGTTATAATCGAAAAAATTGTTAAGTTATTTTTGTTATTTTCAATTTTTTTAAAGCATTAATTATATTAATGATTGAAAATATGGTTTTTGTGTACTCTTGCAGGATTCCTTCGAATCCGACGGTAAATTTGTTGCTGAAGGTCGTCACGATATCCTGGTTGAAGCAATTGGACGACCTGAACACTCTGGTCGTGTTCGTGCCGCTGGACAAGGGGTCGGAATTAAACTTTATTTTGGAGTTTCAGAACGACAACCATCCTCCTCCTCCAAGAAGGAAACTCAAATGAAGAGTAAGTTACGTGAAGAAATAATGGAGGAGATGAGAAAGGAGACTGATTTGATGTGGCTGGAGATGAAAAAGGAGAATGATAGAATGCGACAAGAGTTTCTATCACAACAAGTTTGTGCTGAGCCGATTGAACCCCTTGTTAGTCCCACTCCCAAGAGCACAAAGGGGAGTTGTGCGGCTCCTCCAACATCAGGGGATGATATCAATGGGCAGACAGAGGATTGTGAGCTACTGGTAGTGGGCGGCAAACTTCCTCGGGTGGTGGCACTTGGAAAAGTCTATAAAAACGCCACCACCTTACATAACGTTCCTCTCTCCCCTGATGTGGCGAAGGTAACAGTTGAAAAAGTACGATTTCCTGATGCTCGTGTTCCACTACCTTCAGATGAGGTAACCACTGTGGCCGATGCATTTCAGACATTCGTTGCCTGGCCCAGAGAGCTCATTCGATCTATGCCCGAACCTCATGTAATAATTTCGTTTCATTATATTATTTTTTATTTATATTTATATATTACATATAATTTAATACAAATGTTGTTTATCTTGTAGAAACCTTTTCAGCCACCAAGTCCGAAAAAGAAGGGTGAGGTTCCAGTTGACGATCCTATGGCTTCCCTACGTCTCATTGCTAGTCAGATTGGCAATGATCCTTTTCCAGTTTCGTGGGATAATACATTTGTTCAAATCAACACTGAACTGCCACTGATGATTTACAACACAGATTTATCAGAATTTATATCTGGGAAACAGGAGCTCAATATAAGTATAATTCAATTTTTTATGATGTAAGTATCTTTACCTATTATTCAATTTACTTTATGTTAAATTATTATTGATTATGCTTTAACTAAAAACTTGTAGGTTTTTGCATAGAGTCTGTATCACTGAGGGGAAGGAAAATATGTATGGATTCTTAGATCCTGCATATACTAATCCCGTTGGACCAAACTCAACTGAGACTCAAGCATACATCACTAACATCCTGGAAAAAGAGGGAAAACAAATTTATTTATGCCCTTATATTAATGAGTAAGTTTAATTATATGTCATCAATTATTATTATTTCATGTTTTAAATATTTACTAACTCTTTTCAATGATCATATAGGCATCATTGGCAGTTACTTGTCTTATCAACCATTGATAAGACTGCTGTGTGGTTTTGTTCCCTACACAAGAAGATGCCCACAAAATTTAAGGATATCATTGATACGTAAGTATAGTATAAACTTAACTTTGTATGTTACTAATTAACCATCTACTAACGAGGTTTTTTGTATTAACCAGTTCATGGCGTGGATATAACATCCTAAAAGGTCGATCCAGTTCAAATAATTTGAACTACATAAGAGTAAAGGTTTGTAATTTTTTTCTTTCTCTATTATCATTGTTTATCAATATACTAACATATTACTTTTTATTGAATTATAGTGTAATAAACAACCAGGAAGCTATGAGTGTGGCTATTACATTATGCAATGGATGATTACCATTATAAGACTAGGTGTTAAAACTGGTTGGAAAGAGGTATATGTTAAATCATTTTTATAATTCTTGAACATATATATATATATATATATATATATATATATATATATATATATATATATATATATCTAGAAACTAATTTATGTCAACTTTGCAATGCAGTTATTCATAGAAGAAACACCAATGAGTGAGGAAGGCATTTCATATGTTAGAGATTCTTGGTCCACATATTTCATTAATTTTTATAACTCTAGCATAGGTAAACAATAGTGGTTTTATTATATGTAATTTGATCACTTGTAAATGTACATTTTGATGATTTCAATTGATCACTACATTTCTGTATTTGTCTGGCTGGGTTTGATCATTATGCAGGTTATATAAATATATGGTTTCTGCACAAAACAGAGTGTATTTTAAAAAAAAAATCACTATTTACAAATGCGGTCTTGG
The DNA here is from genome assembly GCF_051622355.1 of Phaseolus vulgaris. NCBI lineage: Eukaryota > Viridiplantae > Streptophyta > Magnoliopsida > Fabales > Fabaceae > Phaseolus > Phaseolus vulgaris. Next base: position 21,468,249 of record NC_143500.1, read on the forward strand.
TAAATGACCGCATTTGTAAATAGTGATTTATGAATGCGGTTTTTACCAAGACCGCATTCATAAATCCTAAACCCCAAACCCACTCCCTAATTCAGAATAATATACAAATGCGGTTACCTGAAATGACCGCATTTGTAAATGTGATTTATGAATGCGGTCATAGGACCGCATTTGTAAATTCCAGATTTACGAATGCGTGCTGATCAAATGCGGTTCTATGACCGCATTTGTAAATTGAAAATAGCCGCATTTGTTTTACATATCTGCACTAGTGGATGGCTTTTTAAAGACAGTTCTAGTGAGAACCATCATTATAAGTGTATTTTTTTTTAAAAATGTTTTATTATTATATACCTCCTCTAATCCTGCATAAAATATCAAATGTGTGAATCAGTTGTGTAACTGCTTGACTCATTCAACCGGTTAAATCGTGGTTTCAACCGGTTAAATGTGTGTTTTCATAACAGTTTTTTGAAAACTTGTTTTAACTGATTTAGTTGTTCAAATTTGCCTTAAACGGCTGTTTTTCAAAGGCTATAAATAAGGTTTTCATTCAAATCAAAGTATACAACAAATAAAACAAGTATTGATTCATATTTGAGAAAGATATTTGCTTTTTGAAAATGTTTTCAAAAAGAGCAAGAGTGCTTTCAAGCTTTGTTGTGGCGTAAGTGTTGATTATAGGATCTCTGGTTCTGTTTTGAGGTGTGAAGTTTTGCAAAGGAGGTGAGTAGGCTTTGTGGGATTCAAAGTCACCTATTTGTGGTGTGTGATTGTAATTTGTGTTGATTACTAGTGGAAACTCATAGGTTTGTCTGAGAACTGGATGTAGCTCAGGGATTGAGTGAACCAGTATAAACCTTATGTGTAAATCTCTCTTTCTCTCAAACTCTCTAACTGTTTGATATTTTCACTGCTATAAACAACCGATTAAAATGCATTTTTAACCGGTTAAAATTCTTATATCTGTTTCTTTTGGATTGTTTGATTGCCTTCCTGAAGTGCTTATCTGAGTTGTTTGTTAAAGATTCATTCTAGACCAAGTATTTGCGAAAATCTTTGATAAAACAATTCACCCCCCCCCCTCTTGTTTAAGCTATCAATTCTTACAATTGACATCAAGAGTTAGGTTCTTGAAAATTACTCAAATCCTTGTTTTTGTCTTTTTAAAAAAATCTTTTTGATGGCTGACAAAATGCCTTTTGGGGAATGTGCTTCTTTGAATAAACCACCTCTGTTTTGTAGTCAAAATTACCCAATTTGGTGTATAAGAATGAAGTTCTTTATTCAATCATTAGATAAGGACATTTGGAGTGTTATTTCAAATAGTGCCTACATGTCTATGCCTGAAATAAATTATGCATCATCTAAAGAACATCTTGACTGTATAGCAAAGAATATAATTGTCTCTGCTCTAGATTTTGATGAATTGCTCAAGATTTCAGAATGTATCTCAGCTAAGGAAATGTGGGATACACATAAGAAATATCACAAGAATCCAAGGAGTGCCTTGATGGACAAAGAAGAATCTTCTGTTGATTCATTCTCTTCATAAACCAAGATGGAAGTTTGCCTAATGGGCAAAGAAGAATCTGGATCAAACCAAGTAAGTACATATTCTTCCAACAATTGTAAAAATTATTTTCAACTTCTTAATGTTTTTCAAGAAACTCATGAAGAAGCTAAAAGATTAGCCCTTTTAAATAACCGATTGAAAAGTGAAAACAACAAGTTGAAAAAGAAAATCACAATTCTGGAATATGATTTGAATCATTCAAATGCTTATTTCAAAAATCTTGAACTGATTTATCAAAACTCATCTTGCAAATGTGATTCAAATCAATCGATTAAAAAGTTGAAACACCGGTTGTTTGTTGTTTCTACTGCATGAAAAATGGTCACTCTGTTAGGTTCTGTAAAATCAGGAAGTTTTTTGTTCCTAAAGGTATTCTGAAATGGGTTCCTAAGGCTCCTTGGAAACACATTAACACTCATGGACTCAAATTTGTAAGGGGACCAGATCTAGCAACCTGATTTTGAATTTTGTAGGGATTCTTGGAGAGAAAACAGCACCTATGGTATCTTCATAGTGGATGTTCCAAGCATATGACTGGAGATGCATCCAAGTTCATCAGTATTTCTCTCAAACAAGATGGGCATGTAACCTATGGTGACAACAATAAGGGAAAGATACTTGGAAAAGGGACCATAGGAAATGAAAGTAGCTTGCTCATTCATGATGTGCTTTATGTTGAAGGTTTGAAGCATAGTTTGCTGAGTATTAGTCAACTCTGTGCAAAGGATATCAAGTCACCTTTAGAACAAATTCGTGTGAGATTCGATTACCAAATTCAAAAGATATTATGCTCATTGGTAAGAGGTCTAACAACATCTATTTGTTTTACATATCTAGCTTTACATCAATAGGTTGTCTTCTATCAAAACATGAGGAATCATGGCTTTGGCATAGAAGAATTGCCCACATTCATATGAATCATTTAAATAAACTTGTTTCAAATGAACTTATTCATGAGTTACCCAAACTCAAGTTTTAAAAGGAACATGTGTGTGAAGCATGTCAAAAGGGGAAACAAACTAGAAAATCCTTTAATTTGAAAATTTGTGTTTCAACTTCAAAACCCTTTGAGCTTTTGCACATGGAACTTTTTGGTCCTTCTAGGACTATGAGCCTTGGAGGAAATCTGTATGCTCTTATGGTTGTAGATGACTTTTCCAGGTTTACTTAGACTTTTTTCCTACACTCAAAGAAAGAAGCATATCCAGAATTCAAAAAGCTAGCTTAGAGACTGCATAACACATGTTGCAACAACATAGGAGCTATCTGAACTAATCATGGAGGGGAATTTCAAAATGAGAAGTTCATCAGCTTTTGCAACAAGCTAGGAATCTTCCACAACTTCTTTGCACCAAGAACACCTCAACAAAATGGAGTGGTGGAGAGGAAGAATAGATCTCTAGAAGAGCTTGCAAAGACTATTTTGAATGATTCTGCCCTACCTAAGTGTTTCTGGGCTGATGTTGTTAGTACTGCTTGCTACGTGATGAACCGTGTGCTAATCAGACCTATCTTGAAGAAAACTGTGTATGAGATACTGAATGGAAGGAAGCCAAACATAGGTCATCTAAAGGTCTTTGGATGTAAGTGCTACATTCTGAATAATGGCAAAGAAAGCTTGGGTAAGTTTGATGTTAAATCAGACAAAGGTATCTTTCTTGGTTACTCTTTATCTAGCCATGCTTATAGGGTCTATAATAAAAAGCTTATGACTGTTGAGGAATCTATACATGTTGTCTTTGATGAAACTAACAAGTGTGAACAAGGTTTAGCAAAGATCAACACAGAAGAAGATGAACAGAACATCTTCCTAAAGAATCTTGACAACAACACAGAAATTCAACCGGATGATTCTGCGAAACATCCGATTGAAAATCTGCAGCAGGATGATCTACCAAAGGAGTGGAAAATCCCAAGAGACCTATTTATTGATAACATCATTGGCCAGATCAACAAGGGTGTATCCACAAGAAGGAGTATAGCAAACTACTGCAATCTTACAACTTTTGTTTCCAAGGTTGAACGAAAATCAATCTGTGATGCACTCAAGGATGAGCATTGGACAACAACAATGCATGAGGAGCTCAATCAGTTTGTGAGAAACGATGTGTGGTCCCTTGTCCTTAAAACAGCCCAGATGAATGTAATAGGTACAAAATGGGTTTTCGAGAACAAATCGAATGACTCAGGCATCATCACAAGGAACAAAGTCAGGCTCGTAGCCAAAGAGTACAACAAAGCTGAAGGAATTGACTATGATGAAACCTTCGCACCAGTAGCAAGGTTAGAAGTGATAAGACTTTTATTAGCTTTTGCTTGCATGAGTGGTTTCAAATTATTTCATATGGACGTGAAAAGTGCATTTCTCAATGGAATCGTGAATGAAGAGATCTATGTTTCACAACCACCTAGGTTTGAAGATGACAAGCACCTTAATTATGTATACAAGCTAAAGAAAGCCTTGTATGGCCTCAAGCAAGCTCCACGACAATGGTATGAGAGCCTAAGTCACTTTCTTCTATCTCATCAATATGAAAGAGGAAAGGTTGATAAAACTTTGTTCATTAAGAAAGCTGATTTTGATGTTATTCTAGTACAAATATATGTGGATGATATTATATTTGACTCTTTTTGTGAGGATTTTGTCCAAGCTATGTAGGGAGAGTTCGAAATGTCAATGATGGGAGAACTTTCTTTCTTCCTTGGACTGCAAGTTAAGCAAGCCAAAGAAGGTATCTTTGTATGTCAATCCAAGTACTGCAATGACATACTCAAGAAGTTCTAGATGGAAGCCTGTAAAGCTGCAGCAACGCCTATGTCAAGAAACTGCTACTTAGGTGCTGATGAAGCTGGACCAGAGGTTGATCAAACCAAGTACAGGGGATTAATAGGTTCTGTTCTATACCTAACTACAAGCAGACCAGATATTATGTTTGTTGCCTGCCTCTGTGCGAGATTCCAATCTTGTCCTAAGGAATCACATCTCAAAGCCGCAAAGAGGATCCTGAAGTATCTGAAAGGCACAATATCCATGGGTTTATGGTATCCCTCACATTCACCTATTTAGTAAGATATTCTGATTCTAATTTTGCAAGTTGCAAATTAGACAGAAAAAGTACGAGTGAAACATGTCACCTACTTGGATTGAGCCTCATTTTGTGGCACAGTAAAAAGCAAACATGTGTAGCTTTATCAACAACTGAAGCTGAATATATCGTTGTTGGGAATTGTTGTGCACGGATCTTGTGAATCAAACAACAACTTGAAGACTTTGGACTAAAGGTGAACAAAGTTTCGTTGCTATGTGACAACATGGTTGCCATAAATCTGACGAAAAATCAAGTTCAACACTCAAGGACAAAGCATATTGAAATAAGGCATCACTTCATCCGTGATCATATCAACAATGGAGATTGTGAAATCAAGTTTGCCTCAACAGAAAGTCAGCTTGCTGACGTCTTCATTAAGCCCTTATCAAAGGACAAGTTCTATTCTCTAAAAATTGAATTGGGAAATTGATATGCATGTCTTATCTTAAACTATTTTTTAACCTTTACATTTTGTCTATTTGATTAGACAAATAGGGGGAGAAGTTGGTTTGTGTTGGTTCTATAATGTTCTTAATAACTATCTTTATTACTACTTAGAACATTGTTGTTATGAACTGCTTTAATTGGTTTTAAATTTGAGTTTTGTTAAAATGTTAAAACTCAGTTTTAAAAAATTTCAACCGGTTATTCCTGCGAAATAGCTGATTGTTTATCTATTATGCATCTGTGTAAGTGTGTTGGCTTCTCATCTGATTTGGTTGATGTTCCTTCTGGAAATCACCTAGTGAGAACTAGTTTCTGGTGCTTATGTGTTTTAGATTAGATTACCCAGTGTTTGCTTAATGAATGCAGGATTCAACAGATTCTAAACAAAGAACATTCCTAAAAGCATCCGAAGGATTTGTCTCCATCAAATAGGGGGAGATTGTTGAAGATGAGAGCTTTGATGTATCAAATCCACATGAAGCCTAAAGTTGTGCTGCTTTCTGGGTTTGGGTTTAGATTAAGTTGTTTAGAATCTTTGTTAAGATCAGTCCATGAAGCCTACACAAAGCTTGATTAAATATTTTTGAAGAAACTAAGTGTTTTTCCAAGAAAAGGGAAAACAACTGGTTGATTTGTCGAAATAATCGGTTGTTTGTCACTTAGCTGGCTGAAAGTTTTGAAACTGCTTTTTGAATCAGTTGCGTAACTGCTTGACTCATTCAGCCGGTTAAATTGTGGTTTCAACCGGTTAAATGTGTGTTTTCATAACAGTTTTTTGAAAACTTGTTTTAACTGATTCAGTTGTTCAAATATGCCTTAAATGGTTGTTTTTCAAAGGCTATAACTAAGGTTTTCTTCAAATCAAAGCATACAACAAATACAAAAAGTATTGATTCATATTTGAGAAAGAGATTTTCTTTTTGAAAGTGTTTTCAAAAAGAACAAGAGTGCTTTCAAGCTTTGGTGTGGTGACAAATGTTGATCATAGGATCTCTGGTTCTATAATTCCAGGTGTTTTCTATCCTTGCTTAGTGTCTTGTAATTGTGCTTCTTTTACATACTGTTTGTGTTTGAAATCGTGTAAACACAAAGGTTGTTCTGTCTTGAGGTGTGAAGTTTTGCAAAGGAGGTAAGTAGCTTTGTGGGATTCAAAGTCACCTCTTTGTGGTGTGTGATTGTAATTTGTGTTGATTACTAGTGGAAACTCAAAGGTTTGTCTGAGAACTGGATGTAGCTCAGGGATTGAGTGAACCAGTATAAACCTTGTGTGTAAATCTCTCTTTCTCTCAAACTCTCTAACTATTTGATATTTTCGCTGCTTTAAACAACCGATTAAAACGTAATTTTAACCGGTTAAAATTCTGATATCTATTTCTTTTGGATTGTTTGATTGCCTTCCTGAAGTGCTTATCTGAGTTGTTTGTTAAAGATTCATTCTAGACCAAGTATTTGTGAAAATCTTTGATAAAACAATTCACCCCCCCTCTTGTTTAAGCCATCAATTCTTACAATTACCTTTGTTAATTTTATTTTTGAAAAAAATAAAATCTTATATGCCTCCTAACCATTTTGTAGGTTATATATTTTGACCTAGGGACATGTTCTATTATTTAGGGGATAGATCTAGCAAATGAAGCAAGACTATAGATAAAGATTTTAACAAAAAGCTGGATGACTTCTTATGAAGAGAGGATTGAGCAAAAATATGGTTTTATCTTTCTAATTCTCTTTTCTTTTCAGTTATTTGAATTTTATTTTCTATTTAGCTCTTATTTTATTTATTTTATTTTATTCGGTTATTTTTTATGTTTATTTGCTTATTTGTTTAGTTTTTTTAGTTTTAGGTCTTGAATTATCTTTCTTGGATAAATTTCAGTTTTAATTTGTTTGTGTTTTTAGTTTATTTTTCTCAAATAAAAAAAACTAGAATATTAATTTTGAATTGTGGAAAAAAGAATTTGTGTTTAAATATTAAATAGTGAGATGAATTAGACATAGGTTAGAAAAAAAAATATGATTGAATACCTATTCAAATATAATTGAAATTGTGATACATGAAAATTTAACAGGATGATTGATTAAGACAGAGAATGATAAAACAAAAAGGAATGAGACCAATTAAACCAAGTGAGTGTGTGAACCTTAAACAACTTTGAGAGTTTTACTGATGAATTGAATTGACAGGTGTGGTTGCTTAATTTTTATTTTTTGTTATATCATAAAAGAGCATGAAGATGATTGAGACATTTGTTTGTGTTAGTTAGGAAACCAGGGTCAAATAGTCAACCTTTATCTTATTAGAATTCCATTTATTTTATATATCCCCTTTGCGCCAAGAATTTTTTTTATTATTCCACCTTAATATTTGATGATATATTTTCTTACTTTTATCATGTTTAAGGAATGAGAACATAGATGCAATACATATAGAAAAGGAAATGGTTGGTTCTGATTGTGAAAGCTAAAAAAATAGTTAAAAATAGGAAGAATCTTTTTCCTATTAATGAAAAAAAAGAAAAAGAAGAAAGAAATAGAAAAAGAAAAAGAAAAGAAAAAAATTCATAATGAAAATCATGAAAAGTTAGAAAGAAAATGAGGAAAAAGGTGACATCAAAAGAAAATGGTGATTAGATAACATATATGTTCTCTATAATTGAATTGTATGTATGTTCTTCTTCTTTAAAATGTGCATTTTGTTATCTAAGAGAAAACAATATTTTTTTAAGCCCAACCTCATAACAACCCTGGAAAAGACCTCAAGATTCATGTTTCGAATATGTTTGTGATTTGAAGATGAAATTAAAAGCAACTTTGATTTGTTATGATTCAGTGAAAATAGAGAGAAACACTTACCTGTGAGCATATGAGAATAAATTCCTTGATAGATTGTCATTTATTTGTTTTGTTTTGATCTTGGAAGTTGATTGTGTTTATATTTTTCTATATTTGAATTTGGAAGCATCAATTTCTAATTTAATCTGTTGTTTAATAAATTAAGCTGTTTTGATATTTAAGTTCTAATATATTCATTTACTTTTCTTGAGGACAAGCAAGATTCTAAGTTAGGGAGAGTGATAAGTGTCTAATTTAAGTAATATTTCATATTAAAATATATGCACTTATGAGTATTAATTGCTAAAATAAATATAAAATAATTCCTAATTTATGAATTTATACCTTTTATATATTTTATGATCTTTATTTGAATAAGAACATTTTATTCCCAAATTTGGTGTTAATTTCAGGTTTTTAGGGAAGAATGGAGATGACTGGGCTTAAGAAGAATAATATACGCTAAAAGAAGAAAGGTGGAAGGCTCAGAATGCATAAGTGCACAAAAGAGTCTATTAGCGCGACACAGAAAGCAACCTAACACTAGAAAATTAGGTTAAATAGGGGGCTAGAGGTTCAACCCTAGTGTGCCAGATTGAGAGGAAAACACCATAGAGTGAATTGTAACCCAATTGAGAGAATGGAAGGTGCTAGAAGTATGTGTGGCTAACTCTACCCTTTGGGATTTGGAGTAATCTGCTCGAACTCTTATGTATTGAGGTGATATCTTATATTAAAATAAACAATTTTTTATTGATTACTGGTATTGTTGTTTTACTTCTAACTTTCGGTGACAAATTGAGAATCTTAAATCTGACCAAGAGGTATTTTTAGGGTTCGGACCTAAACGGTAATACTTAACATATTTGAGTGCTAGAGATAGACTTGAAGTGTTAATTGTCATTAACGTCTGAGTGTGATTCTAAGTTGTTTGTATAAGTATGCGAGAGATCGATATTTAGGAAACATTCTTAAGTATTTATATGCGAGAGATCGATATAAATGAATTTTCTACGGGCATCAATTTCAATCAAAGAACTTAATATTGGCATGATAATCAAAATACATAGGAGTGAGGAAGATGAAACCTAATTCCCATTTTTCCAATTAAAGCAATTACTCTTTGATTTGTTTTCTTGTTAATTCTTGCCATCATAACAATCCTCAAACCAACTTTTATTATTCTGTTTTTATATTTAGCTAATCTTTTACTTGAATATTCAACTGTTCCTTGTGGGATCGATATTCGTCCTTAGGGACAAATTATTACTTCTAACAACGCGGTGCACTTGTCGTAGAAAGTCATCAACTGTGTGGAAATTTAAAGCATTTTATAATCTAAATACGACTCATGGAGAAAATGGAATGCTAATGAAAATGACAAATATAAATCATGGTGGTGGAAAGATCTTAGAACTTTGTGGCAAGGTTGTGTGGAGTGGTTTGATGACAATGTTACATAGAGGGTAGAATAAGGTGAGAAAATAGTTTTCTGGGAAGATAGGTAGTGTCAGAAGTAATAAATTGTCCCAAGGAACAGTTAAATTCTCAGGTACAATATTTACCAAATATAAGACAAATGTAAAAGTTTGTTGGTAAGGTTGTTTGTATGGTGAATTTACAAGAAATTAAATAAAACAAATTAAAATATTTGTATGAGTCAATTGGAAAAATTGGGATTAAGGTTCATCCTTCTCACTCGTTTGTACTTTTTTAAAAGAATATAATATTCAATCTTAATTGATATACATATAAAAATCATTCATATCAATTTCTGACATACAAAAATATTAAGAGAGTCTCCTAAATACCGATTCCTTGGATATTTATGAAAACTCCTTATCATTACGAACATATGTTATAAAGCGATTAACATTTCAAATCTATTCCTAGCATTCAAATATGTTAAACATTATAATTTAGGTCAGATGCTTATAAGTACTTTCCAGTCAAATCTAAGGTTCAAAATCATGAATAGTTCAAGTTTTGAGAATAAAATCATAATACCAATCATCAATTAAGAACTAAATATTATAGATAAATATCACCTCAATACATAAGAGTTTGAACAAATTACTCCCAATTCCAAAGGGAAGAATTAGTCACTCATGTTGGCCATTACAATCATGAAAAACAAGAAAAGAAGATCTAGGATGTTTCTCCTTGACGACTACCTCCTCTAGGGTTTTCTATCTCGCTTTATTCTCCCAATGATGTCTAGGGTTATGTCTCACACCTTCTATTTAACATAGTTGGACTTGGGCTATGTGACATCTCGCTCAAGCGAGTTATTACTTGCTTAAGCGAGTTTGACGAGAAAAAGCTCAATTTCACTGGCGAGTCTTGGGCAAATTCCTCTAGAGTGATCTTGCTTACCCGATCTTGGGCGAGTTTTGATCGAGTTTCCAATGTTCCAACTTTTCCTTTTTATCTTGTCCATTCTCATTTAGCCCTTTCATCTTCGTTTTTCTTAGAATTTTAAAATTAACACAAAAAAGTATAAAAAAAAAGGTTTAAATTCTTAAATTAGGGGTTGAATTATAGCTATTTTATCAATAAAAGTTCATAAGTGTCTATCTTTGAATATAAAATATTACTGAAATATGACAATTATCAAATACGTGTAACACATGGACAATGGTAAGTGTTGTGCAACACTTCCAACCTAAGTTACACTTTCAACAATTTAGTATCTTCTTTCTAAGCGAGAGGTTAGGAGTAAGATTTGGAGAAGGATATGGATAGTTTTTTTTTTTTTTTTTGTATTTGGGAGCATAAAGATGCAATTATCTTTAAAATTGCATGACTAGACATAGAAGAGGTGTTCATGATTGTGAAAGATTATGCCAAGAATATTCCAAATCAATTGGAGGAAATGCAAATTTACATATATTACAAATAGTAGTTTATGAGAGTTGTTAGGTCCTCTGTTTGGTTCAAATATACGCTCATAGTAGTATAGAGGGTATATAATAATGCAGATTTTGTACTTAAGATACTTTAAGGTACTGAATGTGTTAATTTTTTATCTTTTTTAAAATAGTTGAAGTATCACTTAAATACCTCAATTAATTTTATTATATAGAGGGTATATAATAATGCAGATTTTGTACTTAAGATACCTTAAAGGTACTGAATGTGTTAATTTTTTTTTTTAAAATAGTTGAGGTATCACTTAAATACCTCAATTAATTTTATTGGTTTTTCACCGATAAATAAAAGATTTTCAATACAATTAAAAATATGGACATGATTACATTGTACTTATAGCAAATTAGTATTGTTAAATTTTGATTGGTGTCTTTGTACAATAATATGTGTGCAAATGATATGCACAACATACAGAAAAGGGATAGGTTAGTATAACCTGAAAATCTATAGAAACTAGAAACTTGGTACATGATAGGGTAGGAAGGCATATTGTTATAACTAGGTATAAAATCACGAAATGGGTAAGCCATGATTAAGTTTGTTTCAAAAAAATTGGATGCAGTAATTAGTTTCTTTATATTGATAACTAGGTTCATGCTAAATAGCCTAGAGGTTTCCTATAATGAGGCAAATAGCTAGATGTGCATAAGCAAGCTAAACCAGGGTTAATAGGCAACCAATATGTAAACATGTTGCAATTTATATTTAAAGTTCAATTACTTGGCTGAGATTGTTAACCAAGATATTTAGGTAGCACCACTTAGGTTTGCTTGAACCTGGAATAGTCTAATAGATGCAGTTTTTATAATGACTAATTTAAAATTGAAGTAGGTAGTAACTAAAATCTTAATACTATTTTATATTTTATTATTAATATAAACTACTTTAGATATCAATAATTGTTTAACTTATAAAATAGTATTTAACTTAATCAATATAATAACTATTTATTTTTTATTTTTAAAATTAGTTATTATTTAATATTTTTTATAGTAAAGAAAATTGTACTATAAAATCTCAGGTGATGTAGGATAATTTTGTATAAATCATCTTGTAGATACATCTTGCTTATTTGTATATGAATTAAAACACTTTTGCACTTCCTATTTATTTTATTCTTTTATTGATCCAAACAAATAATAATTAAGTAGTACTTCTAATAGCCGAGAAAAATAGTCTTAGATTAAAAGTGGTACGATTAAAATGACAATTGAATATTTTATTATTAAAGTGAAAAGAGTATATAAATAGAAATTCAGTTATCCAGGTTTTATTTTAAAAGAACTATCATCTCTCTAAACACTCCTTTTTCCTTTCCTCTGTCTTCTCTCTAAGATTTTGACCTCCTCGTTCATCAGTTTGGCGATCGGAGTCCGCCATTAGACTCCTGGTAAATGAATACTACAAGACTGTCCGATCAGAATATCTGATAAAGTAAGTTCATTTTTGCTCTTCTCTTTTAGTCAAATTTTAAACTTGTTAGGGTTGTCTCAATTTAGGTTTTTGCATGTAACTATTTTAATTTTAGGATTAGTCTCTATTAGCTCATAGTCCTAGTGATATAGTTAGATTTTTTTATCAGGACTTTGTAGTGCAGTTTAAGCTACATTTGAGCTTTTGGTGGGTTTGAAGCTCTAAGTGAGCATCTGCTCAAGTTCAAGTAAGGGAAAGTAGTTTTAAATTTTCAATAGAACCCTAGGCTAGAAGATTTGGATGTGAGGGTGACGTGGTCACCAGTCTCAAATTTTCTGGCAAGATTCCTTCCTATTAGGTATATTAGAATTTGATTGAGATTAGAATGTGAAATTGTAGATATGGTAGATGTTATAGAATTATATTGTTTTTTATTTGAATAAGTAAATGAATGTATTCAAATAGTTTGATGAATCATTTAAAGGATAATATGGATCTTCTTGGGCAATGGAAATGGAGACTTGGTAGTGAAAATCAGGACTTTGGAAACAGGTACTCTGGAATCTAAATATGGTTCTTGGAGAGGGTTAGACGATACTGTTGTATCAAATACTGAATCTTGGTGGTGGAGAGATATAAAGAAGGTGTGCGGAGGAAACTCAAATTCTTGGTTTGATAATCACAGAAGGTGGAAGGTCGGTGCAGGGAGTAATATCTTGTTTTGGTCAGATTATTGGATAGGGAATGATACTTTGAAAAAAAGATATCCCAGAATTTTTTCAAACTCAGTGCTTAAGGAGGGTTCTATAGATAAATATGGGATATGGCATGAAAATCAGTGGATATGGAAAATAAAATGGAGAAAAGAGTGGTTTCTATGGGAAACTGAAATTATAAATGAATTTATGGATGAATTGAAGACTATCAAAATAGATGTTTGTAGAAATGATGAATGGATATGGGTAGGTGATACCTCAAATTCTTTTACTGTTAGCTCTGCTTATAAAATTCTTTGCCACCAAAATATTTTGCAGCCACATTCATTCTCTGCATTCAATTTTGATTCTTTTTAGAGATTAAAAGCTATTCCATCAGCACATTACTTTGTCTGGCGTGTTTTAATTGATAAAATTGCAACATATGATAACTTAATACATAGAGGAATTCAGACTGGAGGGGGGATGTGTGTGTGGGTCCGAGCTTGAAACAGTAAATCATCTTTTTTTCACATGTAAAGTGACTTCTAAAGTGTGGTATATGTCTGATACTTGGGCTGGTAGAGCTTTTGTACATTGTGATAATGTTATTCAACATTTTGAACAAATAGGTTTTACGGGTCTAAACCACTTGGGAAATTGTGTTTGGAAATGTATGTGGATTTCTATTATTTGGGCAATATGGAACCATAGGAATAGGATAATTTTCAATAATGCAGTGGTGGATCCGGTTGAAGTTTTTGCTTTGGCCCAAATAAAGGTGTGGGCATGGGTTAGTTATAAATTTCCAAAGTCAAATTTTTCTTATTCTGATTGGTGTATTAATGTATATGAATGTTTAAAATCACTATATTGATGATTAATGCCTTTCCTCTACTTTTGGCTGGACTATCGGTTTGCATGAGAGGAATCTCTTGGGGTATAATTATAGTCATAATGGACAATGGATGCTTGGAAACTGCAGTGGATAGCAAGGAGACAAAGTCCTTCTTTTGAGCTGATACGCTTATATTCTGGATTAGGACTAAGGGTTGGATTCCTTGATAGATAATCTGATGTATGTATAGACATCCTAATGTTTTTAAAGAGGTGTAAGATCATTAGAATTATATCTGCAGAACATGGCTATGTTTAGGTACTTTATCTGTAAACCTCTTTCTCTAGCATAGGAAATTTCTGTACATGGGTTGGAGTACCCCGAGTACTTCTATTTATTAAATTTTTATTGCTGATTAAAAAAAAGGATAATGTTGTTGAGTATTGGTTGTTTGATTTTGATTTAGAGATATTGAATATATGGTATTATAGATTTATAGAATAGCTATATTAGAGTAATTATCCAACTTTAGCAAAGAATTTATTACTTTGGTTTAGTATATTTGATAATATAACAATTTGAATGGAAATATCCGGGTGAAAATGTGAAATAGACTAGATTTTTACAAACTTTTTTCTACATATCTCACTCACGTGGGAAGTTTCTCACTTGAATGAAAATATGAGGTACTCTCGGGTCCATTTTCACTCAAACGAGATGAGATCTCATTCAAGTAAAAATGGGAAAATTCTAAGGTGCTACCGGGTTCAATCTCGTTCAAATAATAATTTTTTCGCTCAAGCTAACCTTTTTTAAAAAAAAACTTAAATTGAAATTTTATACTTACTTTTAAAAGGTTGGTTTATTTCTATTTTATAGTTTTTACTTATAACTTATGTTAAATTTTATTTTATGTATATTTAATTGAAAAATCATTTAATTAGATATTTATGTGATTATGAATTATTGTGTCTTTTGAAATTGTGAACTTTGTTATGATTAAATTGTGTGATTTTGGTTATTGTGAAATTTTGAATATGAATTTTAAATCACGACATAGTATTTTTAGAAAAGAAAATATCGTGTTAAGATTGTTAGGATGTGCATTGACTAGGGATTCGTCTAGAAAGAAATATCCTGAATCTCCTAAGATTATGGGATCATATAGATGAAATTATTCAGGTGGTTAGAATCGAAGGAGGTTCATATGAATGGGTAAGTTGTTTGAAAGATAACTAACATGGCCTATTATATGAGTTAACCATGTCATACTAGGAGAGATGACATTGAGATTATTTGTACACATAGTTGTGTGGATTTTATAGTGAGATAGTATGACAAGTGCAGATCTCTGAGTCTAAGTCAATGCACAAGTCTTCCGGAAGTAAAGTCAAATGTTTGAGTATGTTGGTCAGTAGAAATCTGACATGAGTAATGTGAATAATGAATTATGATAGACACTTGATGGATTTTGAGAAAATGTATGAGAGTGGATGACTTTATGTTTGTTAATTAAAATTCAAATTATATAGCAAAAAAATTTATAGCTAGCTTATCCTATTTTTGTTGTGTTTTGTTTTCTTTATTTTTGATGATCATGTATTTTACACGATAGCATATGAGACTGCAAATTAAAAAGCTATATATATATATATATATTTGTTTTTATTAATTTGTTGATGTTTGTAAATATTATTTTTCCTATGAAAAGAGATGTATTTTGAACTACTATATTGATGATATAAGTGTATAGTAAATATTTATGTTGAAAATTCACGCATATTATAATATTAGATGTGGAAAAAATTATAGAAATGTTACGGTACTCTCATAAAATCATCTCCTTAATCAATCTCCCTCTCTCAACACTAGGTTAAGAAAACATTTCACGTTGGTTAAATGAGAATATCTCTAATTGAATTTCTTTCATTTAAGCAGGCACTTAACGTACTTAAATGAATTGTATTTTTCCCATTTAATTAAAACAAGACTACTTATAAAATAAAATAGATCATTCTGAATTTTTTTCTTTGGTCCAACTAAAGGTCTGCATTTTTTCCGGTTGGACTGATGTCTAGACCCGTTGGCGTGTCTGTTTATGATTAAAAACCCTTGACTTTACAGGCTTTTAGTTTGAGTAAAACGCTTGTGTGGTGTTATTAAGTTTCTCTATTTAGTAGCTTTAGTTTAGTTGAAATAACCGGTTGCTTCCGCTTTGATCTGTGTTAAAGCACCCTTGAAATAGTTCATTTTTTATTTTTTTCTGATAAAAAAAAAAAGAAATACACCAAAATATTTAACAATTTAGCTTTCCTGTAAACACTTAAAGGTTGTATTTATTTAATTAACTTTTTAAAACAAAATCCAGAATCATAAAATTTGTATTGGTCAAGTTTATAAATTTAATCTAAAATATTTTTACGTGTTAACATGAAAGTTAAAAGACCATGGGAAATGGGAGAAAGAGTATGGAAGAAATATGAGAATAAGAAAAAATATATATAAGAAAAAGTAAGATAAACGAAATATAAGAATAGGATAGGAAAAGTGTTGTAGCCGACTTAACTTAAATCAGGCCAATAATAGCACATGGATTTGGATGTTCTTATATTTTACATTTGAGACAAAGTACTCCTTTATGGTCGGTGATTGCCAAACCCATATCTTATAATTAATTCTCCTTCTTCCTCACACTCCTCTATACTACATACGTACGCAATCACAATGCAGCATAGTTAATGGGAAACAAATTAGTAGATTTTGGTAATTAAGTGTCATATAAATTATGCAAAAGTTATAATAAGTTTAAAATTATTGAGGTAATGAACTGAGATATAAGTTTGCAAAAGTGGGTGTGTATGAGAAAAGCAGAAGAGTGTCCTATGTAAAGTTTTGTCAGTATGTGACGATAGAGGTTCAACTGTGTCTTCACATAGATACAGTACAAAAGTGATAGTGACACTATGGAGTGTGTTGGTTGATTCCATTCCATGAGTCACATGTCGACGCATGCAAGGGGGACGACCGCCAAAATGGTCCAAACCACGAGCTTCTTGAGGGTTTATTTGTGTAGTGTGACCATTTAATGAGCTAGGCACCCACAATTACCCAAATCAGACCCTTCAATATGCTTGCATGGTCCCATTTTCTTCTAATCTAATACTCTTCTTCTTACTCTTTTCCAGAATACAAAACCAAATATTTGTGTCATTATTAGCACTCAATTGCATCATCCTCATACCTCTCTTTTTTTCTAATTCTTTCACAGGATATTTTAGCAGATAACGAGGTCTCACCCCGTTATGCCTTTCACACTCAAATCAAAGCCTCACTCTTTTTCATCTGCAATTTCGAATCACTGCATGCAATTGTTGTTTCCTATAAACCACCTTTTCTTTTTGCTTTACCATAAACTCCTCACATTCACTTTTTGCATGATTTCTAATCACTAGCTACCTATGACAAATGCTATTAACGTTTTTTCATAACATTATCTTTAATATTTACTGACGTGTCAAAAGAAACAGTCTCACTAAACAGAAGTTTCTTGGTTTATAGCGTAAAAAACAACAGCCAAAACACAAACCCCAAAATCAACCTGTTATAAATGGCATTCTTTTCTGGTTTTCATTATTAAAATATATAAATGAAAATTGATGTTTATTTTAGTACGTAGTAATTATTTTTTCACAGATCTTTAATTATGATTTTAAACAGTAATAAAATATAGTGTTTTATGTTTTTTAAAAGTCTAATTTTGTCTCATATAAAGAAACATTTTTAAGAACTTCACTTTTAACTGTGAAGATCAGACATGAATACTCTCTCTGTACGTGTGTGTAATATATAAGATATTTGTGTGGTTGATGAAACAAGTTTCCTTAATTGACTGCTTAATCATTGCTCACATTCACAACGCGTATATAGGGTCGGGGAAAATATCCCACTAACCCTCTGTACTTTTCACATTTCATTTCCCAATGTGCATTGAAACCTGGTTGTCAATTGAAATCTGTTGTATCATATATATGACTAAGTGCTAATAATATTATATTGTGTTTAAGGAGCGACTTAAATGAGTAGAAGAAGTGAAAAATCTAGAAAATGATTTGGAAAACATAAAATGAGGAAGTAATGAGAAGGAGAATTTGACGTCTAATAATTTTTTATTCCATCAGAATGAAATGAGTTTTGAATCTTTGAAGGAGGTCATCCATCTAATTAATATCTGGTCGGTCCATATTGAAAATGATATTCGTAAGCGACTTCCAGAAATTTGTAGCAGAGTTAAATTTTGAAGTTATGTATTGAGAGAATTATTAATTGAATAGTTGGGTAGAAACTGCGTCATATCTTTCTTGTTTAACCACATCATCACATAACTCTGACATATGACAATCCACCAAAAATAGGTACCCAGATATTTTTTGCAGTGCCTTCTGCTTCAAATCTCCACAATCTCATCTCACTATGTAACCACAACAACATTTTGAGATGTACAAATTATATAAGGCGGTTTGTCATTTTGTTGGCAAAATTCTTTTGTTTTTGTTGTTAGGGCTTTCAAGAAGACCACGACTCATACAAAAAGACAGAGTTGTACTATATTTAGTCGGTCACCTCCTCAAAACCTTTCTCAATACTAACCATCTCTTTTCGGATACTTTTCTCAATTCTCTCTTTTTTCAAACACTTTTATACAAAATATATTTTTAAGGATTACAACTACAATTAAGAAATTTTAATACCGCTAAATACTTTTATTTTAAATTAATATTAATATATTATACATCTATTTATAACATTTATGTTACTATAAAAAATTGATCGTTAAAATTTAAAATTAATTATTAGATTGATTTGAGACTGAAATAACGATTAAATACATGTGATAGTAAAAATTTAAGTAAAAAAATTATTTAGCTATCACTTTTTCATTAGTTGTAAAACTGAAATAAAAGAGAGAGTTTGACTATCCCAATTTTAAGAAATAAATTTAACAAAACAAAAAACTAATAAAAATTCGGTGTTCAGTTAATATTAAGTTTAGTATTATTATAATTAATATTATTACTAATATTAACTAATTATAATAATAATTATAATCATAATAATAAAATAGTTATAATTCTATCGTTAATTTGATCCTTAACTAAAATCAAATCAAATCAATTGTTAATTTTTAATTATTTAACTATAAAATTAAATTGATTATTAATTTATAATAATTTATATATATTTAATGACAAAAACTAAATCACTCGTTAATTTATAAAAAAATTATAATCAAAATAAAATTGATTGTTAATTTATAATGATTTATTTATAATAATTAAAATTAATTAATTACTATTTATTACTAAAATGAAATTGATTGTTATTTTTTATTGTGATTAATTTAATTTGGAAAATAGATAATTTTTTCAGTGTTAGATGCATTTATGAGTTTTATTGAAAATATCAGAGTTTGAGGATTGTGAAAAGTCTAAACTCAAACTTATGTTTGTTGGGTGAGTGGACTACACATGCTTCGCATCACAATACGACACGCTTTGGCTTTTACATGCCAACAATTTTCTGAGGTACATATACTCTTTCGGCTAAACTTTTATTGATTTGCATTGCCTACATCGTTCCATTTTTTACACTTTCTTTTTTCATTATTTACTCCCATTCTTAATTATTTTTTCACTCGTTTCCTTGGAGCTAAAGAACATTTTTTTTTTCATGTTCTGGACATTGTTTTGTTAAATTTTTTCCTTTAGCTGGGTTTTGTGGGCAGAGAGGTCGGGTATGATAAGCATGAGGGTGATAAAGTTGATGGGACTAAATGATATGAACATGCAATTGTCATTCTAATAAATGCAAAAAGTATCTGCGGATTTCTTTTTTGTGTTCCATATTGAGAGTTGAAACTCATCACATTTAGAATCTAGAACTAGGGTTTCTTAACTATGGTTAGATTGTTTATAGAAGAAAAAGAAATTGTTATATTTTTTGTTTTGTTTCCTTTTTAATCTCTTGAGAAGAGATAAAAATAAAGAAGAATTGAAAATGATTTGAGGAAGAGAGAAGAAGATAAAATAGTAATAGTGATAATAAAGTGAGTGGTTGTTGTCAAGAGTGGAAGGGGAGAGAGTGGTCACGGGTTTCATTTGACTCTTGGATTCCATGGATATGAATTTATATATATATATATAAATATGTCCATACTATAAACATTAGCAGTAGGAGCAGCGAAGGCAGTGTTTGAAGAAGCAGAAGTTTTGATTCTCCACTGCCCCACTCACCTCCCTTCCATTTTTCTTTCATGCTTTTTTCAATCACAGCATACCATAATTTAATTCTTCCTTTGACTCAAATTAATTCACTCTACTTCTATCCTATTCTATCCCCACACTTCTCAATTAATATCCTTTTCACTTATATTTTCTCAATATTATTATTCAACTATATAATGTTAATATCAAATTTCACTATTCTCTCATTATACTTTATTTATTTCACAATATTATTAATTAAATGAACTATGATTCATCTGAAATTTAGTTACAATTATTTAAATATTAAACTAATTTATAAAAAAAAATTACTGATTGTAATGATTAAATTAGATACTATTTTATAAATTAAAAAATTATTGATGTATAAAGTAATTTTTATTATTAATATAAATTTATAGTTATACAAATTTTAGCTACTAATTATTTTAAATTTCATTTTTAATTAAACTAGAGCTTAAGTTAGAGTTAAAACCTTAATAATTAATATTAGATATATTTAAAAACTATTCAATAATTTTTTTATTAATAATATTAATTATCTTAATATCAATAATTTTTTAATTTATAAAATAATATCTAACTTAATTAATATAATGTGTAATTATTTTTTATTTTTAAATTAGTTGATATTTAATGATTAAGTTTATTTCTTGTTGTAGATATATGATTATTTAATTATTTGTTAGTAATTTTATTAACACATCACAATGTTGATTTTTCTCACAAATCATAAGTGTTATTTGTAATTTATTTTGTTTTTTAACAAGTAAATAATGTAAATGTGATTTTAGTTAAATGATTTATTTGTATTAAATTTATAAGGTAGTGTGTGGAATTTTTGCAAGATAGCATAAATTAAAGTTCAACCATGTATTGAAAGTATTAATTGCCATAAATCATAAATTCTTAAAAAATGACATCAAAATGAAGAAAGTGAAAAATAATTTTGAAGGTATTTCTAACCAAAATATTATAAATTATAACTTACACCTAAAATAAACTTAGGACATATCAAATTACAACTAGATAATCATGATATAATACAAAAAGTTTCATGCACATTTCAAATAAAATAAGAAATACATTTCACTTTTGATTTAGTTTTGAAGTTCTAAATTGGAGTCAAATTTAGATTGAGGTTTTCGTTTGAAATATTTCACTGGTTGTTATAATAAGATAATATTAAAGGAGACAATTGGATTTAAAGTATAAAATTAAATGACATAGCATTGATATTTGCTTTTAAAATATATTATGTTCTTAGATTTTATTTTATTTTAATTCCAGAAAAAATAAAATAAATAAATTTGAGACATTTGAGGAAAATGATATTATGTATAATTGTTGATGATTTAGGATACGACAATAAAAATTAAACACTTAAGTTGTGAAGATTTATTTGTAGAAAGGAAACCTAAACCTAACATGAAAATGACAAATTTTCTTAGTGACTGGAGCGATTAATTGCTGCCTATCTACCTACATCCAATTAATGAGAATCACGTTAGGATATGTATAAGATGCGCGTTTGGATCCGCTCTAAAAAGTGATTTCGAATTTTTCCACCAAAAACACTAACTAAAAAACTTAATTAATTATTTAGTCTGAAGTAATTAGGTAAATTTAGTCTGAAGGTAACCGTGTGAGAATCTTAAGTCTTTTTCATTCATGGCAGTGTTAATGCATTAATTAATTGTCATGGTTACATTAACCTATCCTAACCCTAATTCCTAATTCCTAATTGGTGACCACAAAACTACAAGCCGGCACCAGCTAATTAACCTCACAAAATTTCTTCTTCATCCCCCACATTGCACCACAACCCTTATAATATGCATTGCACCAAGAACTTCTATGTCAATTTGTCAACGCAACCTTTCTTCCTATTTGTTTTATTCTTACAACTAGTCTGCACATACTTCTAAAACCCCATCACATCAAGACTTTTTGCGATTAAATTTTAATACCAATTATGAGAACAAATATTTTATCAAAACACAAATTTACTTTCAAAAACTTCTTTGTAATCATTTTTTTTATTTAAAAAGTCTAACAAAATATTAAAAAAAAATCTAGCATTGTAAACTCTATTATGTTACATAGCTGTAACATCTATAAAACAAATTATAGTATTAAATGAGTAAAATATTATAAAATCCAAATATTTGGTATGTTTTATTGATAATCTACAAAAAGGGCAGATAAAGTAAAATCATTCTCAAAGTTAGTATAATGATGTACTCAATAACTTTTTACCGTTAATTTTTAAAGTTTCCTTCAAGTATACCATGTTTAATATACTGTGTTGTGTTATTACTTTACTAATTTTACCTGGTGATGTGGTTTTTAAATTAAGTATAAGTGAATAAATAATCTAGTATGTCTATGTTTGTCTAAATTATATAAAACTTTATTTATTTCTTATAACAGTATTTTGAGAATGCTATTTTATTAAATATTCAAGTATAATTTTAAGTCCTAGTATAAATTAAGAAAGTTGAGTAATATATAAGAAAAAATATTCACAAATTTATTATGTTAAACTTTTTGGTAGGAAGTGTCATCAAGTTTAATACATGGATTCATACAATTTTAATTTGAATAAGTTTGAGTATTGATCAGAGAAAATAATGACTATATTTTAAAATAATCACATAACTAATAAATTATTTTGTTGTAATAATAAGATGAGAGATAAGAATATATAAGGTATTAAATTTTAATTATTGATATGATTTTATTTTAATAGCAAAGTTATTAAGTGCAGAATGTATCTTGTATCATTAATCACGTGTCTTATGATGCCATCGATATATTGGAACATACTAATGCACATCACAAAATAGGATAAAATCACATACTAATTAATGTCATCAATATTGTCTTCCCGTTTATTTATTTAACCTTAACAATTTGCGTGTTAATGAGTTAGAAATTTTAATTAATTTATTTACTTACTATACTTTCATACATATGGAGAATTGTAATTTTAAATTTATTATATATATACTATCACTACAAGAAAATCATGAAATAAAAATCAATTTTTAAACACCAAAATAATTAGTTGTAATAGTAACTAAATTAGAGACTATTTTAGAAACTAAAAAAAAATGGTTTATAAATGGGTTTCTATTATTGTTAAATAGTTTCTAAATTAGTATCTAATTAGCAACCAAGGTTTTAACTACCAATTATTTAGTTTCTAAATTTGTTCTCTAAACTATTTAATAATAATAGAAACTAATTTAAAAACCATTTTTTTTTTAATTTCTAAAATGATCTCTAATTTAGTTACTATTGTAACTAATTATTTTGGTATCTAAAAATTGATTTTTATTTCATGTTTTTCTTTTTCTTGTATTGTATTTGCATGTAATAGTAACTCGATTTCAATTTTCAAAAGTCATATTTCAAAACAAGTGCTACTTAATCACTTTCTTTAACAAAAACCTAAAATTGAATATTTTAACTCCTCTCAAGTACAAAATAATGTTTGATTCCATTTTTGTATAAAGACAACTCATAAACACAAAATAAGTAAACATAAATACTGAATCAGGTAAAGTTTTGATAAATAAATAAAAATTAAAATTATAAATTAGAAAATTAAGGCAATTTAAACTTTATATTTCTATAAACAATTCAAGTTTAACTGTTTGTGTTTCATTAAATAAAAAATTTGCACAGTTCAAATTTAAGTTTGAAATGTTAATTCAAGTTTATTAAACTTATATGTACGTAGATAATGATTTTCTACTTTAAATTAGTATTAAACTTATATACGAAGATAATGATTACCCGTACGTCCTTAATTATCATTTTGAAATTGTTAATAAACACTTTTTTTTAATGAAAATCCTTTTTTTTAACAAATCAACTCTAGTTTAATAGACAATTTCAAAATAAGAAATTATTACACGTATAAAAAATAACTTTAGGATTTTTTGTATACAAAAAAAGTGAATCGGATTATAAATAAATAAAATTAGTTAAATTTAAATTTGGTACTGATACACAAATCAAGTAAATTTTTAAATTTAATTCAGTTGGCAATGTCCTTTTTCTTTTTCTATTTTTTTTCTCATTAGTCAAAGTTTAACTTTGAAGTACTACGAACTTGATTGATTAGTTACTGTGTTAACTAATAAGTTATTACTTTTAAAGAAGTAAAAAATTTAATTCGAAAGTTTATATATTAATAAGTCCCCTCGCCTTTTTGAAAATGTTACAAAACAAATTAAATATGCTTAGCTCAATATAAATTCTCTTATATTATGAATTTGTATTAACACTGAATTTAAAAGAACATTTTTATGAACTACTGGTTATGTTTGACAGACATAATTGATTAACTAACTTAAAGCTTATGTTTATAAGTTATAAACTAGTTTTTTTAGGTAATTTATACACTTGTTTAAAACTTATGAATTGCTAGACGAAAGTTTACGAGATAACTTACTAAATTATATATGTAGAAAAATCATAAGATGACATTATATATATATATATATAGCTTGCGTTTTATTTTATAAAACAGTGTAATTATTGGTAATTATTATTTTACACTTTTTGTTGATCCTATATTGTTTTAAATATTTATCCTAAAAAAAATTGAATCCATTAGAAATTAATGTTGATGGGGCTTTTAAAATAATTAGAGTATAAAACTTATCATGGATAATGTGTTGTGATTAAATGATGGTATAAAAGTGTTTTATTAGTTAACTTCCATATGTAATTAATCCTTGTGGAAGATGAAGTTGAAAGTTGAATGACATTTCCATGGTATTATAATTTGATGAGACTTACAAGATTCATGTGGTGCACGTGAACTGCCAATGTACGGGCGGGAAAAGAACCAATCAACCCAGTAACCCAAATCAACCCTTCAATATACTCAAGAATTTGCATGGAACATATCCCACTGCTATAACAACCCAACCATTTTACCTTTCTTTCTTTTTACATAAAAAACACACTTTCTAATACATAAGTCATCCTTAGTTCTTTATATACTATTATTATTCTTATATATATATATATATATATATATATATATAGATAGATAGAGAGAGAGAGAGAGAGATATGATAAAAATAGTTATAGTGAATGTAAAGTTTTAGTTAAAAACAGTTGAAGTTTAGAGCTAAAATATATAATGTATGGGAAAGAGACAGAAAAGAGGAGAGAGAAGAGAGCACACGAGTGTTTAAAAAAAAGAAGATATTTAGGGTAAAAGAGAGAGGAGTGTTTTAGGTGAGATATATGATATGGTGAGAGAAAGTTAGGTTAATATATTTGGGTGAAGGTTGAAAAAAAGAGAAGATGGAAGGGTTATAAGGATATAAGAATTAAGATTTGTGGTGTGGTGTGGTGTGGTGTGTTGTGTTGTGTAGGAGATGGAAGAAAGGTCCAAGGGCACCGCTTTGGGGCTGTAGCCACCCTGTCTTGTTTTTGAAAAGTCGTTTTCTCATCTTAAAAACACCTCAGCGTATACCCTCTTCGCATGTAGGCCCTCCTTGAAAGCTATGTAGATGTTTCTATTAACTCTTCTCCTTTTCTTTTTCTTTTATCTATTTAAATTAATTGGGTTCATTTTTCTAGAGTGAGAAAAGAAAAGAAAAGAAAAGTTAATTGAGTATGTCATTTGCATATACATAGTAGTAGTGATGTTAACCATCAATCTCTTATCTTTGCCTAACACTGGTGTACCACCAAATTCGTACAAATATTACTTGTGTGAGTATAAAGAGGTGAGGCCAAAGCAAAGTGTAGTCGTAGCCCCTGTCTGAGTCTCAGTCTCAGATTAACTACTTGTTAGTTACTTACTTGCATAGATACATAGGCAGAGTGAATGGCAATTGCAGCCGCAAACTCATCACCCACCATGAGTCTCACCCATAGCCAGAGCCAGGAGGACGTCACCACCGCCTCCACCACCAACGACAACAACAATAATAACAACAACGATAACAAGCCTGATGATCACGAGCATGACATGGTTATGCCCGGTTTTCGCTTCCACCCAACTGAAGAAGAGCTCGTGGAATTCTACCTTCGCCGTAAGGTGGAGGGAAAGCGTTTCAACGTTGAGCTTATTACTTTCCTCGATCTTTATCGCTATGACCCTTGGGAGCTTCCTGGTATATATATATATATATATATGCTCACTTACGCATATATTAAAGTTTAGCTTCCCTTTTCCTCAAGCAATTCTGGGAACTAACTCCCCCTTTTTTCTGCCATCTCCCACTATTTTTTTTTATATATATATCATTCCTTTTTCCTAGACGCTAGCTTTTTCCGCTTCCATATACTAACATACACACACATGTATATACATATAGTTCCGGCAGATACATATATCATGTGCAATTTTGTCGCATGTTTGTTATTTAATTCAATTCAGAGATGTGTATTGTGTTTATGGATCTTCCAATTTTGATGAAGTGAGTGTGTGTGTGTGTGTGATGAGCAGCCTTGGCGGCTATTGGTGAGAAAGAGTGGTACTTCTATGTGCCGAGAGATAGAAAGTATCGCAACGGTGATCGTCCCAATCGTGTCACTACCTCTGGGTATTGGAAGGCAACAGGAGCTGATAGGATGATCCGAACCGAGAATTTTCGCTCCATCGGCCTTAAGAAAACCCTAGTTTTCTATTCTGGCAAAGCTCCCAAAGGGATACGAACTAGTTGGATTATGAACGAGTATCGCTTGCCGCAACACGAAACCGAACGATATCAAAAGGTACCACATACCACATATGTATGTATTTGCAATAATCGTTCCACTTGCTGCTTCTTCTTTTTCTTTCCTGATATTGTCTAGGAAAAGTCTCCGGGTCTTACTTTTGGTTTATAATTATTCAACCCTAGTTCGTTTTAAACCTAAAGTGAATATCTTGGTTTTGGGTTTGAGATCGTTTTTATTGGCTACACTTTATATCTCTGGTGCTGCTAGAGATTCTTCGCCTCCGAAATCAAAGCTAGATTCGAAGCTATAGCACACCAAAATGCTATAGCACCGTGAAACTTGCATCCACTAATGGTCTAAAGTCAATACTCGACCAAGATCGAGAAGCTGAGAGGTGAACAATTAATGAATACGTGATAGAAGGAGGGATTGAAAATTTAAAATAAAAATGTTGGCAGAAAATCAAAACAACCAGCACCGTTTGTCATTAATTCACTTTCTATATCCTTTTCTCTCGCACACATTTATGACTGCATGCATGAATTTTGAAGTCTTATCATAAATTCATTTCGTGCATCCCTCCGTACTGGTACAGAGTTTTTTCTCAAAGTTTGTTCAGCCATTTCTTTTCATCAAAGTCTCTTCATCGAATGCTTAACTATCGAATGTTGAAATGGTTTTGTTTTTTCTATTTCCAGGCTGAGATATCGCTTTGCCGCGTGTACAAGAGAGCTGGAGTAGAGGATCATCCCTCCCTCCCTCGCTGTCTCCCAACAAGGCCATCTTCGTCAAGGGCTTCTTCACACTCCGAAACTAAGAAGCACAACGAGATGGTTCATCACAACATGGGATTTGTGGGACAATCGAAGCCAACTGAACACATAGTTGACAAAATGAATGAAACGGAAGCAAGCAGTGATGTCAACACGGCTCTTGGGCTTTCCAAATACAATGCTTACCGTGCTGCAATGGGTGCACTCAGCACCACAATGGCACTTCCAGTTGTTCAAATGGACGAGGAAGCTCTGCTGATGATGCAGCATCAGCAGCAGTCTAAGCAAGCAGCAGCACATGCAGGTGCTCCTGGTATTGGCACAATCTTCCCTGCTGGGCCTTCTAGTTCCAATAACAATGGAGTTGTGAACATGGATGATCTGAATAGGCTAATGAGTTACCAGCAGCAGTACTACAATGTTCAAAGCCATCCCAATCAGTTCTCTACTTTGCTGATGCAACCATCACCAGTAGTGTCTCTCAGCTCGCTACCAAATCCACTTCCAACCACCTTCTCTGACCGACTGTGGGAGTGGAATCCAATCCCCGAGCCACCAAATCAAGAGTACAGCAACATGTCCTTCAAGTAATGACTTATCGATATTATATCTGTGAACTGCACATACATATATATATATAGAGAGAGAGAGGGAGATAGAGACACTTATCTGTGCTAATTTCTACTATCAACTTTATCTAGGTTGTTCTCGTTACTCTAATTAATCCCGTGTCTTAATTATCTTAGATTTCAATAACATAATTGTATGACACATTCTCATCAATCACCAATATATGTATTTGTCTGTAGCACTTTTAGGGTTTTATAGTTTTAAGCCCTTTTCATTATTCTTGTTTATATATGCGCTCTTGATTGTGCATTTTGAAGTTACAAATTTTGTGTTAAATGCTGGCGTCTTCCTACTGGGTAGATGGATAGGCAGGGTAGCGTTTCTTCCAGATTTTTCATAAAACGAAACTGTATACATGCCACCTCTGTTATAAAGTAATTAAGTTTGGCATTCTCATTATTAAATTCAAAACACAAAGCTATAAGATTATTTTTACATATATAGTTAGGTTTTAGGTCCAAACAAAACTAAACCCAATGTAGAAATGATATACCAAATTAAAGAATTTCAGCCTCAATTTTCAGCTTATTTAATGTAGAGAAACATAACATATATGTGTGCTTTTAGGGTTACAAATTTATATAAGATGCGGGCTTTGGCCACAGTAAGTCAAAAGCCACAGTTAATAATAGGGTAATTTTAGAATAAGAAAAATGACCATTTAGACTTCAAGAATACACTTTGAAATGTAACTAGAGAGTAATAAGCAAAAGAGAGAGAAAATTTGAATATGAATCTTATAAGAAAATCAAATAACAGATTCTTATATTAGGTCAAGCTTTCCAGAATAAATTACACAGATATGGATATTAATGTGTTTTAGAGAAATCTGAGAAGTTGTCCAATCAAGTTTATTATTTTATTTTTCAGACCTTAATGTTTATGATCATCTTCCATGTTTATTTTTGTCATTTTTCATCAAACATCACTTATTACATTTTTTTATTCTTTACATTTCTATTCTTTTTTTTAAAAAAAATCATTATTTTTATTTTTATGCGATATATATATATATATATAAGTTTAAAGTTGTAATTTTATTTTGGTAAAAATTGTTTTATATATAGAAAAAGTTAACAATTAGAAATTGCTCGTGGAATGGGTTAAGAAAGAAGCCAAAATAGTGGTCAAATAACACATATATCGACTAAAACACTTGTAAAGAAATTCATATAATTATCAATCCTCTCATTCATATAACTAATTATTAGGTAAGTATGCTTTCTTTTCAGAAAAAAAAATCATTGTTGTTTTCGAATTTCTAATATTTCCTGGTCGAGCATTCAACAATACTATGCTACTCCTAAGTGGAAAATCTTCCAGATTTTTGGACTTTTATTTGAAGAATATATATATATATATATATATATATATATATATATATATATATATATATATATAAAGATTAATTCCCGCACTTCTTTCTATCAATCTCTTAAGAATGTATTTACATGCTTTTAAAGAATGAATTAATTGTATATTTTTGTTATTAATTATATCCTAATAACTTGTCTCTCCGCTTAGCATTATGATTTTATGATACATTGCATAATTAGTGTTACGCATTTTGGCAAAACATATAATCCTTATTTAAATACAAATACATCTGTCTTATTAATCACTTCATATCATATTCATATATGTTCACATGTAAAGCTTTTGTTTTATTGATATCAATATTTACTCCTACACTTTGAATGTGATGCATGAAAATGTATAGATTCATATATTTTCTAAAAAGTTATTCTGGAATTCAGATATACGTGTTACATGAATTTACTTTAATATATATATTTTTTTTATCTGTGTAATTTATATACTAATACAAGCTCGTGTAAGAACTTCATTTGCAAGTGAAGTATATGCTTGATTCTATAAACTATATATATTGATATGCATGCTTCGTATATAAAATAGTTTATATAATATAATTATGCCTTCTTCCAAATAATTAAAATCATCAATAAATTAAATATGAAATTTATAGTATCTACGAACATGCAATAAAAATTAACACAAATGCTTTAAAGTTGTTTAGTAATTATACAAATAGTTTTTCACTTCAGATATACATTTCTAAACACAGTATCGGGTTTTTAGCGAGGTAAACTTAACTCTTCCAATAGTTTGTAATAAAAATATATTTACTGAATGTTTTAATTAAAAAATAGTAATTTAATC
This sequence comes from Phaseolus vulgaris, assembly GCF_051622355.1. NCBI lineage: Eukaryota > Viridiplantae > Streptophyta > Magnoliopsida > Fabales > Fabaceae > Phaseolus > Phaseolus vulgaris. The sequence continues at coordinate 21,498,634 of NC_143500.1, forward strand.
AGTTGTTTTTTATTTGTGTATACCAATGTGATAGTTCTAAGCGAAGTTTCTATCATGTTGATATATAAGTTTGAAGATATTCATTTAATTAAATTAACATGATTTTCAATTGAACAGAAAATAATGTATATTTACTATTCATTTAATTTGAAAATATATGTTTATTTCAATATATATAAACTAAAATTATAAAATTAAAATTTTAATTATTTATGATTTGCATAAGAGATTTTTTTATTGAAATTTTTTATATTCTCTATGTATTATTAAAAAATTGGCAAAATTAACATTATTACGGTTTTTAAAATTTAATTGTGATTATATAAATAAATAAAACTTGTTCCAATAGAAAAGGTAGTATTTATTTATTTATTTTGATTAAAAAAAATATATATTAAAGGTAAAAACGTTGTTGGTATAAAAAATTAGCCATGCAGATTGGCATAAACACTTAATGGTATTGATTTCCAATTTATTAGCATGCCGCATTCCTTTACTTCCTTGTTGAGCTTATAACCAAAAGTTTGACCCACTGAAAAAAATTAAATGAACATTAGATTACTCAGTATCAATGTTATCTAAACGAATAATGTATCACATTATAGAAATTTTGTTATAGTATATCAAATTAACTTATGCTATGAATATATTAAATAATAGTGTATTTATATATATATTATACAATCTATATATAAAGTCATGATGATTATATGATTTTTTTAAAATTTCTTGGTGATGGAAGATACATTTTTAATGTCATATTTTGATGATAATTCCTTAAGTGGTTCTAGTTTATATCAATATTTTGTAGAAAAAAAAAAGACTAGAAAAATATTTTTAAAAAAGGGGGTTGGTTCTGGAATACATCTGCATTCTCTTAATTTTTATTCTCGCATATAAAAATAACTAAAGGCGACATAATAATTAAGAAGAAAGCAAATAAAAGCTGTATAAATACATGACTCCGTATAAATGAAAAGAATTATATTTAAGGATAATTTTAAGAAAAGATTTATATGTAATATTAAAAAGGAAAAAAGGAAAAAGTGAATTGAATAAGAAGTATGTAATGACAGGAATGGAGTTTAGGTGTGGTGTGTGGTCACAGCCTGGCAGTGTTTCCCGTGAACAAAATAAAGGACAACCCACTTTTCTTTTCTTTTTTCTTTTCTTTTCTTTTCTTTTCTTAAGCGACACCTTATTAGCTTTCTCTTCTTCTCACTGTAGTGTGCAACTATTATATGTCACTATATTTTTAATTTGGATTTTGAAATAAATTAGAATCCAGAATCATAAGGCTTCATGCGTTTGCTGATCAAAAAAATAAGGCTTCATGCGTTGAAATTGGGTTCGTATATGGTCACAACCATCAATTTTCATTCGGTCCATTTTTCTAAAATGGCCCATGCTGAAGAAAAAAATTGCTGAAGCCAGAATTGGTGGACCAAGATTTGATATTTGATGCACATTAGAATGAAAAATTCATCCTACACCCAACTTTTTTCAACCTTCATCCTATACACTTTTAAATTTCCAAAAATTACACTTGATTGTGGATATGAAAATCTGGAATAAAAAAATTATATTGAAAAGGAAAATTCTTAATAGATTATTGTGTTCTACAAATGAAATTCAGAATTAAATTCGAAAATCAAAATCTCATTTTGGAAGCAATGTAGGGACGGGCCGTGCGGATTGGCTCACAGTCCATTATGAAAAACGCATGACAGACTTATTATTTTGGCCCGCTAACCAACTTAAGCTTGTCCCTCATAATCTACAATTTGTGTGGGTCAAGGATGGGACAACCTCCATAATAGTAAAAAGAGTATTTCTTCCTACACCTCTCAAATATTTTGGAATTTTTTTTTCTCTTCTAAATTTTCATTTCTAGAATTGAATTTTATGTTATGAAAATTAAATTTCGAAATTGATGAGGTGTAAGAAGAAATTTGATAGGATGCAAGAAGAAATACCTTAATAAAAATATTGTCTCCTTTAACTTTTATTTTCTATATATATAACAAGTGAATTAATATATTTTTATTTTTGATAAAATTTAATTTTTATGTAGGCTGGCCTGTAAACTCGCAATTCATCTCTTATATGGGACGAGTCAATAGATTGGGTCTGCATTACTTAAGTGGGCCGAGTCAATACGTGACAAACCAATATACATGGGGTAAACTAACCCACATTGTCATTCCTAAAAGAAAATTTCCAAAATGCAAAAAAATATATTTCAGAAAATAAATTTTGAAAATGTATTTCAAAAAAAGGATTTAAGAGTCCAGAAAAAATGTTCTGAAAATTCAAATCCAGAAATGTATTCCAGAAAAATTATTTCAAAATGTAATTTTATCCACACCCCTTTTATTTAAGGATATTTTTGTCATTTTATATAAAAATTGAGTGCAAATTCAAATAGAAATAAAATAATAACAAAAATGTGTGTTTCTTAGTCCAAACATAGCATTTTAATTAAAAGTATAAATTTCTTGAATATTAGATTAATGTATTGATTGAGTGAAAGATGTGTGAAGAAAACACAACTCCTATTATAAATGATATAAAAAATTTCGTCTTAAACATCCAAGTAAGATGTGTTAGAGAAATATATTGTTCCAAATAACCTTATCCATAAATAACAGGTTTTGTTACTCATTCACCCAAGATAAATATATTACTTTATCTTACGGAAAAGTAAATTTGGCTAAATGTCTTAAATAATATTTAATGTATTATGATGCATTTTTTTACATTTCACATAAAATTTTCAATATCTCTTTTTTTTTCGAATGGGGTGGGCCCAGAAAACTATTGAGATCACTCTTCTCTTTCCTCGATCAATAGATCTTATCGTACTTAGTTTTCCTTCTTGCAAGCCCTTTCCTCCTCTCTACTCATTTCACCTATCGATCTTCTCGTAACCCAAACTCGGATAGTACCTGCAGAAGATACTCTAACGCTTAAGTCAGTTTAGTATTCGACACTCTCGGTTGTCAGAGCACTATATATGATGACGTACCTGGATCTTGGAATTTGTGTTATTTATATTATTTTAGTGGACCTTTCTTATTAGGGAATTGGACCATGTTTAAGTATACATTACCTAGTTCTTAATCATGGATTAACTTCACTGACTCTGGTTAAGCGTAATTGGATTCGTGTTGTCGGTCGGCTCATTGATGGGGACTTAGTCATCGGTCGACCCAATGATGAAGACCGAGACATGATCAATCGTACGACCTTTACCGGTAATTTTTTAATTATTATATCTTATACAGGCCAGACCTCGGTCATCAGCTTGAGAGAAAGACATCGGACATCGGACATCGGTGGACTGATAGTAACGGTGGGCCACGTAAGCTAGATCCCACAAACAGTATAAATTAACATGAAGTTAACATCCAGATCCCAGATAAAGACCCAAGTCACGAGAGGATCATGCATGGGGTGTGTATGGTACATTCGGGTACGACACAAGCAAGTGTTCCTTGGAGGCGCTAAGGCCGGTTAGGGTTAGGGTTTCCAGGGGAAGACTGCATGCATGGCACGTGAACACTTAGGGCACCCACAAAACAAATGATGCCGCAACGCTGGTACACGAATAGGTACCTTCGCGGCTACGCTATTAGGTCTTTGCACTCCAAAAAAGGGAAGTCCTATGCGCCAGATTACGCTAAGATTGTGTGATAGCGGTGCAAGGACATTCTCCCAGGAACCCTAAGCCCACTAAGAGACGTTGGAGCATCGCAGAAGTAACCCTAGTTACAACCTATAAATAGGGTGGTATGAACCCTAGCAAGGTACGTCGTTTCTAAGACTGAAACTGCTTTACACACATTATTGTTCCTCTAGTCCTTACTGACTTGAGCGTCAGAGTGTAAACGACCGTTAAGGCGCCCTTTTGTCTTTGCAAGAAAGCGTTCTTCAACCCAAGGAAGTTTTCTCTCAAGAGGAGACAGGCGGACCCTGAAGCTGTCGTTCGAGTCTACCGGTAATCGAGTCAACCAGCAAAAACATATCTTTTAGGAAGATTAAAAATACAACAGAAATATATGAAAAAGCATAAAGTATTTGATACAAGTTTATTATTTAGTTTTTTAGATCTCACGAGTCAACTTCATTCATTATCATAAACTTTTTAACTATTTATTTCTCTTAGTTGTAAAGCACACGAGATTCAATTGCTTGATATCCAACTATGTCTATTTTGTCTACTAACTTCTTTCTTCTTTCGTCAAGAATGTCTTGGAAACAAAGAGAATGAAAGACTCCAAAATCAATATTCATCAAGTAATTTCATCTTTAATGTTTTGGTTCATGTATTTAGCAAGTAGAGTATTATACTTGCAATTTCACCCTATAATGAATGGGAGTGATATTTTTCTCCTCCATGTTTCTAGTCATGTCAATTATTGCTTTATTTCTCCTATAGCTTAGTCCATCATGTTAGGAGTGTATGATATTGTTACTTAATGCAAAATGCCATGTTTTTCACACTATGATTCGAAAATCTATGATATATATTCTCCACTTTTATTTGTTCTTAACATCTCAAAAACCTTTGACGTATACCCACCTCCATGTCTCTCATCTTTAAATAAAAGCTTTAATGTTAGGTATTATTATGTAACTTGACATATTAGCTATGTTGACACCTTAAGTAACAATAATCATTTGCCATCACATGAAAAAAAATATTACTAAAAAAGAAAAAAAATACAAAAATATGGAGGGACTAGACCAAAACTCATATGTTAACAAAAACGATACATAGGTAGACTATCTATTCATAAAGAATTTTAAGAACAGATTAGATGTTAGCCTATTATAGCAATGAAAAGATTCTCCATGAATAAATCCTAAATTAGTCAACTTATCAACACATGTATTTTCTTCACGAAAAATATGAGTAACTCTAAACTTGATTTCCCACAGTAATTAAGACAAGTATTTATCGATTATGAAACATCCAAGGAACATTAGTCCTAGCAAAAAACGTAGCACAAACCAAAGCAGAATCACATTCTAGCCAGACATTAGTAAGTCCCATCTTTTGAGCTTCCTCCATAGCATGTATAACCCCATAAAACTCAGCAACCAGAGCAATCTGAACTTCAAGAAACGCAGAGAAAGCTCCAGTAAATTCTCCCATACTCCCATGAAAAATACTTCCACGAGTAGCAAGACCAGGGTATCCCCTAGCAGTCCCATCAGTGTTAATTTTAACCCAGCCTGGTGAAACTCCCATCTAACATGAAGAGGACGAAGAACTTTAATAGTACGAGTATTAATACCAAAAAAATTGATCTCGTTGAAATCCAACATATCATTCTTCATTGAAGCTTTAAATGAATTTCCCACTAGACGAGTTAAACCTTTAATAACGAAAATAGCCAAAGAAACCTCAATCTTATCCTGAAAATGAGCATAATTCCTCATACGCCATATCATCTAAATAGAAAAAGTTAGCACAACAAGCTTAATCAATTTCACCAAAGGACTACCATCACTCTTGATAAAAGAGAGGAGATCATCCTTATTAGAGAAATGAGAAGTAGGACAAATCTGTCGAACCCAACTCCAAATACGCAAAACATTAGAACATTCAAAAAAATAAATGTTGAATAGATTCCCCGTACTTTTCACAAAACGTACTCATAGAACAAATATGCAGACCTTTATTTTGAATATGCTGATTTGTAGGAAGCCGTCCATGAAAAATTTTCCAAAGGACAAGAGTTTTGGAAGGCGGAAGATATGAAGAACAAATAAATTTACCCCAACTATAGGGAACTTCTGGATCCAATAAAAAAGAAAAGTCTTAGCCGATTTAAGAGTGAAATGACCAAACTCATCTAGAATCCAATTAGGAATATCCCGTTTCGCCCTAACCATGATATGACTAAAAAGATGAGGCATCTAGTGTAAAGACAGTGAAATATTCCAATTATCACCTGTCCAAAATTGAGAGACTGTATCCAGAATGCTAGCACCATAAGATAATCGTACAATATTCTCTAAAGAATTAGTACCACACCATTTATCATTCCAGAAATTAATAAAAGAACTTGTACCAACAGTCCAAGAAGTATAATAAAGTATAGTAGAATAAAATTGTTTAATTTCAAGCCAAAAAGACGAGGATTTATAAACCATTTAAAACTCGTATTTTGATTTAAGAACCCTTGCTTTCGAGAGGAAAGAGAAATTTGTTGTCAATATCTTATTACACTTCATTCTTGACACAAATAACACATTTTTAAATGTTTTCTTGTCTTTCTTTCTCTATGTCACTATGTATCCCTTGCATTCAATTATTCAATTGACAAGATTATACTAAACCACAAGTATGATGCTTTTCCGGTTACTTCATCAAAGTCACTTTATATGACGAATCATATAATTTTGAATCACCAATATCTAGATACCAATTTTTGAGTGAAAAGTTTCATCATTGATTACAATAAACGTAATTGTAACATCCTTATCTCGAACTACACTTATATTCTCTTCAATATTATTGGTATGTTTAGTATTTAGAGGCATAATGATCCTACTTATCATAATTATAATAATACATTTTTCTTTCACATTTTCTTTTATTTCTTCAATGGTTGTTTATATTCCTTCCTCCATTTTTATGAGGATTCAGATTTATCTTCAATTTTGTTTCTTTCTTTGTTCTATGACTAATTTTCCATTTATCCTTCTTTCAATCTTTCTTGTGAAAATCTTCTATAATTTTAAGGTTTGAACTTGTATAACTTGGTATTCTCTTGTGTTATAGCCCTTTCATTAAGTTATGTGCTTCAAGTGTTTGGATTCTGCTATTGTAATAATTACATGATGAAGTTAAGGAGTTAATGTCCTAAAGATCTTCTTCATGATTTTCTAATCCAAATTTGATCAATGACAAGTTTTCATAAAATTCACAGGGAATTACATCACATTGAAGTATATTCTTCAATAGACTCTTGATCAAGCATGCCTGTTAATTCATATTGTTTTATATGGAATTTCAAGTTTATTTTCTTGGTCTTCTCAATTTTCCAATATGCCATGTTTGATGTTTTCTTAGTTATCCACACATTAATGAAAAATACATTTTATTTTGTAATATTTCTTCCTAAATATAACTTATATACATTTGCACGTTTTTCTTCATTAATAATTTCAAGAATTTGTTGAAACTGAATGCTGAATTCAAATCTCACAAGCCATTAAGGAGTGCTAGAAAATGTATTTCATTGGCATTGCTACTTGTCCAAGTTATGATTACTTAAAAAGGTTCTTTGATCCTTTTTGCTTTGGTTTGTAGAGGAAGAAAACTGAAAAGAAAATGGAATTTTTGTATAGTACTTGTTACAGAAAACTACACTCTATGGTATTTTGTTTTTTCCCTTTGATATTTGTATACTTTTTCTTCCTTTGAAGTTCACTTTGGTTTAAAAAAAACTACCCCTTGAATAAATTTAGTTGAAATTATGTTTGAGAATGTGATAAAAGTGTGGAATTTAGGGGAAAGTAGATGCAAGGTAGGAAAAGAAAGTGGTGGGACGTTGGCTTTTGATCGTATTAATTTGAAAGAAAACGATAGAGTTTGGAATGTAATCTGTAATATATAGAAGGTAAAGGGAGAAGTATGATTAAGTTTAGGGGGAAGGTGAATTGATGTAAAAGATAATGTTGATGGGAAGGTTGAAGGAGAAGAGACAGTGAGTGAGGAGAGGAGGGAGATTGCTTTCCAACAGTGCAGAAGCAATTATTGTGTGTTTATTTATAATTAAAAAAGAAATAGAAAAAAGGGGTGATTAGAAGAGTAGTTTAAATGAGGTTGGGGTGGAAGAAGGGAAAGTTGTGAGGAAACAAGTGTGATAAGATGGTGTCCCCGATGTCAACGATTCTGGTGACGGGTGGGGCGGGCTTCATCGGATCCCACACGGTGCTTCAGCTTCTCAAGCAGGGTTTCCGGGTTACCATAATCGACAACCTCGACAACTCCGTCATCGAAGCCGTTCACAGGGTTCGCCGTCTTGTCGGTCCTCACCTTTCCAACAACCTCACCTTCTGCCACGGCGACCTCCGCAATCCCAACGATTTGGAGCCACTCTTCTCCCAGACCAAGTACCTTCCTCTCTCTCTCTCTCTCTCTCTCTCTCTCTCTCCGTTTGCATAATGCATTCTTCCATCGCCGTCAGGTTTGATGCTGTCATCCACTTCGCTGGCCTCAAAGGTGTTGGAGAAAGCGTTGCAAAGCCCCGCCGTTACTACGACAACAATGTGGTGGGCACGATCAACCTTTTTCAGGCAATGGCTAAATTTAACTGCAAAAACATGGTTATTTCCTCCTCCGCCACTGTTTATGGCCAACCTCAACAAGTTCCCTGCGTCGAGGAGGACTTGCATTTACACGCCATGAATCCCTACGGAAGAACCAAGGTACCACACTATACTCTGGTTGAATTTAAGATGAAAGAACTTGGCAGACAGAGTGTGTTTGTGTGTGTGTGTAGCTCTTTGTTGAAGAAATAGCCCGAGACATTGAGAGAGCAGAGGGAGAGTGGAGGATCATTCTGCTGAGGTACTTCAATCCGGTTGGGGCCCACGAGAGTGGCCAGATTGGGGAAGATCCAAGGGGTATCCCCAATAATCTTATGCCTTACATTCATCAGGTTGCTGTTGGTAGATTACCTGAGCTCAAAGTTTATGGTGATGATTATCCCACCAAGGATGGCACCCCGGTTCGTCATTCAATCTCCTTCTTTTTTCTTCACCTTCAAAATTACTTTACCAATAACAGTTTATGACTGTGAATGCAGATCCGGGATTATATACATGTAATGGACTTGGCAGATGGTCACATTGCTGCCCTTCGAAAGCTTTTTGCAACAGACAACATTGGTCCGTCATACCTTTAACAAACCCACTTTCACAATTACTACTTTAAATTTCCTATAACTCACAAACAATTGCTTCACTCATTAGGTTGTACTGCCTATAATTTGGGAACTGGGCGTGGTACATCGGTGCTTGAAATGGTCGCTGCATTTGAAAAAGCTTCCGGCAAGGTCATTATTCATTTTGTATCTTCCTTACTCACTTCACATCACATCACATCATATGATCCATGTAAATGTAGTGTACCTACGCACTCAAATTAACTGTTCTTCCTTTTTCCAGAAAATTTCAATTAAAATGTGTCCCAGGAGACCCGGAGATGCTACTGCTGTATATGCATCCACGGAGAAGGCTGAGAAAGAACTTGGTTGGAAGTAAGTTTTGTATTTCACCTCCAATTACATCATGCTACTTCCTAAAACTATAATTATCCATCAATTTAATCTCTATAGTTGATACTGCTACTTGATTTTGTTTTAATTGATATTACAAAATCAGTCCTGGATTTTATAGTTTTAGTTACCTACCAATTTGATTGATTAATTGATTCACACTAAAAGCAAAATTTGAGATAAAATGTAGTGATTTGAAATTAAAGTTAGGAATGAAATTGGCATGTTCTTGAGAATTAAAATGACTGTGTGTTGGTACAGGGCAAAATACGGTATAGAGGAAATGTGCAGGGACCTATGGAATTGGGCGAGCAAAAATCCATGGGGATACCAGGGGAAACACTAGCTTCATCCCGGACACGTGTGCCTTGTACCAGACTTCCCACTCCTTGTCGTTTTCGGATTCTTCCACTATACCATATCATCTTCACTAATAATATTTCATCTTTCTTTCTTCTGTTGATACAATTGCTTGATTCTTTATACTATCTTAGCCTAAATAATTGTCTGATTTTGATTTCTGATATTGTAGAAAACAGAACTTCTGAGTCATATATGAGAGCCAATTAAATTATTTTCCATGAAACAGTGATCGAATGTCTCTTCAAAAAGATTATTATTATTTTTATTGTTATCACATGCTATCTTGCTACACATTGTTGCTGCACAGACAGCTGTTCCAATTTTCTTAAGAGATTGCTGGCTGGCTATGCTCTGTGCAGCACACGTTGAGATCAATCCATCCATACCAACCATGTGTTTGCTTTGTTCTATCTCAAAACCTTCAATCTTTTTGTAGAAAACGGGAATAGCCAAAATTATATGAAATAACTTGATTTTTTTTTATTCTTTTACTTTTTTCTTAGCGCAGAAATTAATAATATTAATTTCTTAACCAGTGAGTGCAATTTATTTCTGTGGTTTAGTTCAGAAAATAATAGGAAAGGGAAATGCAGATTGGTAGTGTTAGTCTGTCCCTTGTCTTAGAAAGAGTTGTCGGTGGTTTATAATTTTGTATGGATTATGAGGCTAATTTTGTGGTGGTGCGGCCACGTATACATCAAAATCTAATCGTGCCCTCAACACCTAAGAAAAAGGTGTGTGAAAGTGAATGGTGAGTTGTGGAGACAATTAGATTAATGATTGGACTTAAAGTGGTGTTGCATACAATACAAATATAATGTAGTATTTTCACTTCATTCAACAAAATTTTAAAGAAACATGTGATGAAGCGCCCACAAGTATGATTATCATCATTTCTATTAAATGTATAAAGTAGAAATAAAGCGGATCTTGCTCTTCATTTCCTTTTATTTAATATTTAATTAACAAAGAATGCAATTTTACTCACTCGTGATTTCCCCTAAATTAGAACAAAGATATAAAAGAAGAAAATATTATTATTATAATTTTTTGAAAAATTATTTTTTATGCAAGATTTATTATTAAAATGAGATGAAAAAATTATCATAATTAAAATATGGAAAATAAAAAATTATAAAAATCTACTAACTTTAAGTATTATACAAAATGCTAAACATAGAAAAAAAAACAGAAAATAACCTTACAAAATCTAAATATATTTACGAGCAATTAATTCCAATAAATTTATATTTAATAACAAATAAAATATTTCTACTATATTTCTATAATTGTAATTTTTTTGGAAAAGCCTAAATAATGACAAAATATTAATATATGATAATAAAAATAATTATTATAATTATAATTTAAATTATTTTTAGTTACTAAGGAAAAAATATTAACAATTAAAATAGATGAATATATATAATTATTTTCATTGCATAAAAAATAATTTAACTTATTTATTAAATTACATATATTTATATATCTATACCTATATATAAAGGGGATTCCCCTCTTAACTGCTCTTAATTTTTTTCCTATTTTATCCTATATTAATATTTAATTTTATTATTGTATTATGATCATTGTGTCATTTCTTATTCCCCTCTTAACTGCTCTTAATTTTTTTTTCCATCTTATCCTTACTTAATAATTTATTGTATTAATTTATTTTGGTTATTTGGACATTTTATAATTTCAAAAATTAATAAAATATTTTTTTAATTTTTAAAATTTATTTTATTTGTTATTATTTAACTGGAGAGTGGAGATTGATTAGTTACTTTTCTGTTTTAAAAATCTTTTTTTTTGTATTAAATAAAAAATTAAAGATATTTGTAATATTTTGTGGACCACTTTAGCAAGAGAGTAGAGATTTGATACGTTACTTTTCTGATTTAAACTGATATATTTTTTATTAAAATTGATTTAAGAAACAGATTTTATGATTCTCCCCTACACATAACCCACATATCCTACTTTCCATTTTCTCTCTCCTATATAGGTACTTCCCAGGAGATTTCCCATTATAGCTGTTTTTTGGTATACACAATTTTTTCCCAATTATACCCTTATTTAATATATCTCATTTTATTTATTTTTTCATTTTATATGAATTATTTTTTAAGTTTTTAAATTAATATTCAGTTTTTATATGATTCTCACCCTCTTCTCTTAGTTTCTTATTTTAAGACAACAAAGAAAACATATTCTCACACCAAATTTCACATATAAAATAAAATAACCTTTATATTTTTAATCACTCTCTCTAACTCCAATTTTTGCTTTTCAATATCGACTCATCCAAAATTATTTTTGCATGTATGTTACATTTCTATCATCATAAAAATTGAGTAAAAAAGAAAAATGTGGATATAAATCGACTAGTAAATATAAGTGTTATATACAAACAAATGTTAGTTTAATTAACTCAGATGAAAGTTTCTATCTAATAATATTACTCTTAAACTATTAATAGAAATACAAATGTCATTAATTTTTTTTATTAAAGCGTCATTCTTTAACGTTATTACTAGAAAAGAGAGAAATATAACAAAAAGAAGGAAATACAACATAAATACAATATATGCTCTTACCCAATTTTTCATTAATAATATAAATAAAAATGTAATTAATCCTAAAATGAATGACAAAAGAAACAATTATTAAATGTTACTGATACAAAACTGCAACAATTCATTCATGTAATGCCCTGTTCAAAATCATCTACACTTCATGATACACATCACTAGATAATCAAGATCCAAACCATCTATTTGAATTCTAACAGCTATACAAACATATATGATTGTTGTTGCATACACCCAACTCAGCACATTTGAACTTGTGCTCCTCTTAACTGCACATAGTTCAATATTCAGAATCTAGTTTTTGAACTGAGGATAAAATTATTATTAAACTACTCTAAATTCGTTTAAGAAAATTTTGCGGAATGATGGTTATGCCCTTTAATAAGAAGTCAAATTTGTTATTCAGCTAAGATACTTCTCTTGTCCGAGACAATTCTTTCAGCCACCACTCTGCCTACTGAATGACTATTCTTGCTAGTTTCACTGGTATCTTTCTTAGTGACAGAACGTTGCATGATCCGAATAGGAATTCCACCCAAGTCAAAGTCCTCCTTCAAGGACTTGGTTAAGAACCTAATGTCTGTTTGGGAAAGCTGAGTCTTCCCACGCACAAACGCAACAAATGTAGGAGGCCGTGCCTTGACCTGCGTGAAATACTTGACCTTAGGCTGTGCTGCTTGGTCTTTCCAAGAGTGCCTGCTCATAACCTGATTAAAACCAACCCAAAGTGATAGATAAGAAAGCAATTTTACCACCAATTGCATATTTCATTGTTACAAAAGGTGACGATGGAGTAATTGCCTTTTGCAGCCAACGGTTAAGACGAGCTGTAGGTAATCTTGAACACCATTTTTCATATGTATCAATGACCTGGTTCAAGACAGTGCTTCGGCCCCTTCCCTCCAATGCTGAAATGAATACAACTGGAATTCCTGTTATCTGTTGACAATGTCAAAAGTCAATGCTAAATCAAAAAACAAAAAATAAGTTCATTATTCATGCCCTTAAAAAGCTAAGGGGAAAATGGTAAGGACTGTATGATAAGTCGACAGCCTCTCATAGCACTTATCTTCTCCAGTTTGTACTACCATGACCAATTTTGACATCTATGTCAAAGGCATAAACACTAAAAAGCCTGATGTGTGACTGTCCAATTTATTGAACTGCTAGACTTACAGTTGAGCTTATTATTACATGACAGACCTGAGGTATAATTGTCTGAATTTCTTGTGGGACAGCTTCCATAACCTTCTCATAGGATAATGATTTGTGTTTGCCTCTTAGAAGGTCCATCTTGTTCACAATCACAACCAGACCTCGCCCTTCTTCCACTGCCCGTCTGGCTATAACTACTTCGGCATGTTTCATACTTCGTTTTGCATTTACAATCTGGTCAAACAGTATTTTTTTTTCAATTAAAAAAAACTTACTAATTATCAAATAGACAGAGAGATGAGAGGACCAATCTTTTTGATAGATCAAACTTATAAAAGAGGATATTCCGCAAAGATGCATATACTGCACAGGAAATCATGCACCACGTCCATCATAATAGACAGGATAACTTCATATAAGGGGTAGGTCACATAAAAGAAGGAGATGAAATGGGGACACAGAGTGCACCTGTCAGAAAGAAAGCATACTCTATGGAACATTAATATATTTGTACATTTTACCAGTAAACTTTGATCATCTTTGAAAATTTTATCATTTAAGTTCTTCTTTTTTGTATTTGACCTATTCATTAAACATGTAATAACTTGTTAAAATGTAAAAAAAGAAAAAAAACACGTTGCAAAAACAATGTTGCTTTGACATTGTTTCGTTTTCTTAACCTTTTTTGTGACACATATCGGCCTTCTATTACATATTTAATGGATCGATAAAATGCACAAAACTTAAAAATATGAGATGGTAAATATAGAAAAAAAATTCAGTGGTAAAATTCACGAAATATGGATAGTTGAATGATAGAATGTGTAACAAAGCCATAAACCATCAGAAAATATAAGCCGCTAACTTAACATTTTCAACCAATAAATGAATTACCAGAACATATTTGAAAGGTTCAAAGTTGTGTTTATTCATAGAAACATGTGAACAAAAGTGGAAAAATAGACTTCGTGGAATAGCAATTTAACAAGCTAATAAATTGTCTTTATTATATTATAGTTGTATGGCGTTGTCAAATCATATACCTCTTCTGCATCTAGTACCAAAGCAATTATATGAGCCCGGAGTAGACTCTTCCTTGATTGCATAATGCTCAAGGATGCTGCTCCTTTCTCCTGTTTTGTCCTCTGCAACCAACCAGCAGTATCAACCTGAATGACAGCAAAAATGATTATAATTATAAAATATAACTGAAATTTTAATATTAAATATAGACTGCATTTCAGAACAAAAGACATGTACATGTATGCTCACATGCACACATTAAATGGAAAAGATGCATGTGCCCATAGCATCTAACTTGAAGGTCAGAGAAACAAGAACTGTCATGTTTTCCTCTTACAAGCAACATTCCTACTTATATGTCTAATCGCTATCAGTCTCTGTCTTTATCAATACAACCAGAAATCCAGAACCAAGATATTCAAGGGGGATTACCAGATAAATTGTTCTTCCTTGAAATTCAAATTGGGTTCTGATTGCATCCCTTGTTAGACCAGCTTCAGGGCCCACAAGAACACGCTCTTCTTGCAACAATGCATTCAATAAGGTCGATTTACCAACATTAGGACGTCCTACAATGGCTAACTGCAATGGCAGCTTACTTTTGTCAACATCAAGGTTGCTGCTGTCCTCGTCATGGCTATTTTCATGATCACCTTCATCTATATCTATGGTTAGTAACAATTGAATGTGGAATTAAAATAAGTGATTACAAGCAACGCAATGATGAACTTAATGTTTGACAAGTTTAAATTGAATGGTCTTTCCCACCTGTTTGTGACCACAAAAAAACTCACCAACAAATAATTAGTTTAGCAAGCCCTTCCACGTACCCAAAATGATAAAAGTTATCATAAGTGACCAAAAAGTAACCTTGTAGTGATGGTTAATAGTTATCATTCTTTGATTGCCGAATGAAATAAGCTTTTACTTACCATTCAAGACTCGAAGCATATAGTCCTCCAGGAGAGGCCTCAGAGACACATACAACTCATGCATGCCTAGTCCAGTCTCAGCAGATATGGCAATAGGACCCCCAAAACCCAAACGGCAGATTTCATTAGCAGCTGTTGCCAGAGAATCATTGGCATCGAAGAGGGATTCCGATTTATTCATGGCAACAATAGGTTTGATTTGAGGTGCATGTTTTCTTAACCATTTTCCAACCTCCAGATCAAGAGGATGAACTCCAGCTCTGGTGACCAACCAAAGGAACACAAGCAGACCAGCACATATTAGTACTTTGAATCGAGGGAAAGAGATAAATTAAATCTGTCTGACATGTGTAATTCATTCATCCCATTCAAATTGAGGAAAAATAACAACTAAATGCCAACACAACAAGCTGTCTGTCTGACTGACTCCAAGGCAGCGTAAGGGAAGCATGGTATACGCATACAATAGAAAACTGGAAACAAACCTTGCGTCAGTGAGGAAGAGTGCAAAGTTAGACCTCGCCAACACGTTTGCTGTCATAGAAGCAGTTCTGTGGAGGATAGAACCGGAAGAGGCTTCAGCTTCCAAGCCAGCAGAGTCCAAGACCCTGAATCGCAAATCACCCAACTTGGCAATTCCTTCTCGTATGTCACGAGTAACATGATCATCAGGGGTGTTATACACCAGAGCCTCCCTCCTCCGAATCAGACTAAAACCAATAATAATTAACAACTGCCTGGGGGACTATCACTATGACTAAGCAATCATCAAATTGTGTGTGTGTTTGTTTTCAGTGCCTCACCGGTTGAACAATGCAGATTTGCCCACATTAGGTCGCCCTAGAATGACGACAGTGGGGAGGCGATTAATTTGAATTTGAGTGAAATCAAGAGGTGCAGCACGGGTACAAAACCCCCTCACAGTGACCTCCAACGATGGTGCTGCAACTGCAAAGAAAGTGAGGAACTTTGTCTGGTGAAGAGAGTTGATAGTGAAGTTTCATATTGCGAAGTGAAAGGAATAATGAGATGAAGGAAGTTACAAGCGAAGTTGTGGAAAAAAAGGAGCCTCCGGATGCGGGTCATTTGATCCCTCGAGCTAGGCTATGAAAAATGTGAAAGTTTCAAAAGCATTTTAACAAACACGTTGTGGGGCAGTTTACACGACACGGCATTGTGATGAGATTGCTCCCAAGTTTGAGTATTTAGCTTCTCCCTTTTCAAATGTAGAAACAAATATGCATTCCGTTAAATACAAGGAAGAATAAGTGTTATACTCATACATTAAATGCAAAATATACAAAAAGTTTTTATGAAATTAGATTAATTGTTTTTTTAATCCAAATTTCAAATCAATATAGTTTTATTTTCACACTTTAAATTCTTGGGAATATTCAAAACCATATGTAAAATGAAATTATTTTTCTTACAAGCTCACCGCCTTTGTTTTTACAATCTAATACTAGTACACCATTTTTAATTTTGAATAATGTAATTATAGTTTTATTTTACAATTTATTTTACTTATTTACTTCTGAGTTATATTTTATTGGTTTAAAAGAAATCGTTTTTTGTTTTGTTTACATCTATGGGTATGTAGTTTAATTAACTTTGATGCTTGATCATAGTATTTTTCTTATATTTTGAAAATATATTTCTACTAAAAGAAATCGATCTCAATTAAATAAGTAAAAATCATGCAATAAGAAAATGTTGAAAAAAAACAAAGCTTTAAATGTTAACGAAAATCAAGTAAAATGTTTTAAAAAGTTAATTATTTTTTAAATCCATCATATTTTTGTTATTTAATCATTTATTACTTAACATTTTCCTTAAAAACTGATATAATTAATTTATATTTAATCTATATTTACATACAAAGATATTCTTCATTATAACCGTTTTTTTATACATAAATATTTTTTTATTCTACCTTTATTTATCTTATTTTATTAGTATAATGAAGTATTTTGTGATTTCATATGAATATGAATTACTCAAGAAATAAATTGATTTTAATTTTCAATCACCTCTTCACTCTCTTTCAAATAAATATATTCTCTGGTGAAACCATTATTTTTTTTATTTACCATCAAGTCAATCCTAACATTAACGTGAACATCTTTAGACTCTCCGATCCCAAAACTATCAATGGAATAAGAGAAAAAGTTTAAAGAAGAAAAGAGACTTAAACTAAAAAAGAAGAAAAAAGAGGTTGTTTAATCAATTAATCATTTTTCTTTTACATGTTAATTTTTGTTTTTCAATTTTGACTCATCCAAATTTATTTTGTATGTATGTTAAATTTCTATCAACGTAAAATATAATTAAAATAAAATGAGGATACATCGACGTAAATGTTTTTGTGTTTTTGCTAGTAAAAATAATATTAATATTTTTACACTACCAACATTGATTTTATTTAAGATAAATGTCCTATTAAAGTTTTAGTCATTTAATGCAAATCTTTATTAAATTAATAAAAAGTATGTTCAAATAAATTTTATGATAAATACTGTTTATACTTAACAATTGTACATATTTTGAAAGAAGAAATAAGTGGAATAATATGCGTGAGAAAAAGAAACATTTTTAAAAGTCTTTAATAAAACGTAATTAAATATGACAGTTTTTAATATTTTCTAAAAATATTGGTATTGTAACATAAAAGTTGTCAATAAAGAAGATGGAAGAGAGCGTTGTAAATAAAGCAATAAAGAAGACAATAAGTATAAAAACGGTTAATTCTTCTTCACTTTGTGTCTGTAAATAAATAAACTCCGTTCTTTGATTCATATATTTAAAAGTTATATTTTAAATTCAATAAACATAAAATTGATTGATTTTTTTAATACATAAGAATTTAGATAGTATAAACGAGATTGTTCAACACAGCACAAATAACTTAGAAGAATATTAATTCATGATAAATAATAAAAAAATAATTTTAAAGAAAGAAAGTAAAAAGAAAAAATATTTGTAATGATAGAAAGTTATAAAGTTAAATAAAAAAAAGGAGAGGGTAGTGAAAATATATAGTTGTAATGAATCGTCCTGGACCGGACCCCATCCCGTTTTGGTTATCTCTCACTCTTTCAACTCTCTCTGTTTCTCTCCCAACCCCATCCATCATTCTATCTCTCTCTGCAAACCACACCACCAAATTCCAATGCATCTTCCTTCTTATTTCAATCACTGCAACTATTACTCTTTCATGCTTTTGCTTCTCCTTATTTGAATTCCTTTTCCCTGAATCTCTCTCTATCTGATAGGGCAAAAACAAAACCCTAGCCTAGGATATATCTCAAAGAAAAACCTCCTTGGTTGGGGTGGCGTGGGTGGATAATTGAATTAGTCCAGCAGAGAAGAAGAGAGGAGATGGAAGGAGTACCGCACCCAGTACCCAGAACTGTCGAAGAGGTTTTCACCGACTTTAAGGGCAGACGCTCTGGTTTGATTAAGGCCCTCACCACTGGTACTCTTTCTCTCCTTTTTTTCTTTACTTTTATTCATTACAGTTATCATAACATATTCTCTTTACACTCTCTTCTTCTTGCAGACGTTGAAAAGTTTTACCAGCAGTGCGATCCTGGTGGGTTTCGGTTTTCTTCAATTATTGCTCTTTTCTCTGCTTTCGTACCCATTATTCGTCTTCTGTTTCGCTATTTTTACTATGCTCCCCAATTATCAATGTTGCTGCCTTTCTCAACTGTTACACCCCATTTGGAGTATCATTCTACTTTACAAAGCACACATCTATCTCGCGCTCGCTCATCCATTAATGTTTGAGAATTTGTCTGCACTGCTTGAATTTCTCCTTCGGAAGCCATTGAGAAACGCAAATTGTTGGAGGGGGACAGGTTAAAGGTTTCTGATCAATTTTCAAAGAAAAAAAAAACGGTACAACCATTATTTTAAAAAAAAAGGAAAGTTTTAGTTTGAGGGAGTAATATCTTTGCTGATAAAAAAAAAAAAATCTCTCCTCTACTTCGATCAAACTAGCATCTACCACTCCATAAAAAAACTAACACTACTGCTCACCGTGTAACTCCTTAGCTCCCTAGTTGAGAGTACGCATACGCTTAGGGTTTGTGTATGTATGAAATCAGAGAGGGACATATAATATCAAATATAATGCTATCCCAGGCTTCTGCTATTTCTATACGTTTTCTTTCCTCATTTTCCTTTTTTTTTCCTCCTCATTTTTCGGATTTTTTTTTAACCCTTTCCCCCCTCCTTCCTTGGGTGCCTGTGTATATTTTTTTATGTGATATATATCAGGCCGTTTAAGTTTCATAGCTGTTATGTGTTGAATGTGAGACTCTACTGGTGATGTTGAACAGTTAGTAATGCTCATTCAGATGTATTCAGTTGAGTGTGAGAATCTACTGGTGACGTTGAACCGTTAGTAACAACCATTCAAGTGTATTCAGTTGAATGTGAGAATCTACGGGTGATGTTGAACTGATAGTAACAATGATTCAAATGCATTCAGTTAAATGTGAGAATCTACGGGTGATGTTGAACCATTGCTAACAACAATTTTGTTTTCTTCCTCTACTGCAAATGTTTGTTGTTTGACGTGTTTAATGTGAATTTGGTTGTCACTGTGCACAAGTGTCACTACTACAAGGTTGAGTGCGTGTCACTCGGTTTCTTTAATCTTCACCATGGGTTGTTGGTTTTTTCCGACTGCGCAATGTTTGAAAGTTGTTAGAAGGAAATTAATGGTTATATGAAGGGAATTTAAAAAAGAATGGGGGCAAAGTATCAATCTTGAATAATTGTTTGTCCTATTAATAAAGTACTATACCAAAATGCAATTTCTACAATTAAATTTGATTTGAATAGAAAATATATGAATGGTTATTGAAGTAATTTACATAATTTGACCTCCAAAATAGGAAGAACCCAAAAGCGAAGTGTTATACGTAATGTATTTTCTTAACATTATGTTATTAATCTACAAAATTTGTCCTCCAAAGTAGGAAGAACCTGAAAGACTGAGTATTTTTGAAGTGTTACATGTAATGTTTTTGTTAACAATATGTTATTCTCATTGTAGAGAAGGAGAATCTGTGTCTATATGGGTTTCCAAATGAAACCTGGGAAGTAAATTTGCCTGTTGAGGAAGTGCCACCTGAACTTCCTGAGCCGGCATTAGGTATAAACTTTGCCAGGGATGGCATGCAAGAGAAGGACTGGTTATCACTGGTTGCAGTTCACAGTGACTCATGGCTGCTTGCTGTTGCTTTCTACTTTGGTGCCCGCTTTGGATTTGGTAAGAATGAAAGGTAAGAATCCCGTTCTCTATTATACACTTGCAAAACATTTTATTCTTATTAGCCTTATTAACTTATTTTATATTATTTACTGTAGAACTACAACCTTCTAAACTTGCTTCCATCTTTTCCTTGTATTTTTCCAATAAGTATTTGGCTTTTTGTAGCCCTGCCCTGCTAGTTTTGAAGTTCTTTGATACATCTAACTTGTTTACATCACTCGATTCAAGCAGTACACAGTTTTTGGAATAAAAGTTATAATTCGTCGAATTCTTTTATACATTACAGAATTCTTCTATACATTACGACAGTAAGATATTGCAAGAATTTTTATGTTTCAATAATCTATTGCAGTCCACTGTCAAAGATGAAACGTAGCAATATGTGTAAATTTTCTTGAAACGCCGAACCAAATGAAAGTCAAGGTTCTCTGTGTGTTTTTGTGAACTTAATTGCAGTTTTAATTCTACAGGATAAGCATACTGTGGATGGAATTGTTCGAAAATAAAAGACATCGATAATCTTTGTAGATCCGATGCCAACTAGAGATGTGACCAAATTATAGTCAACCTCACTTTACAAACTTGTTTTGTAGGGTTGAATTAGGCCTAAAGCCACTTTCCAAGAATATATAAGTAACCAATTCACATTTTTTAAGACAGTTTGTTAAAATTCAGTTAGTAATGTTTAATTTTTCTGTAATTGTAATATTTTCCAAATCCTCTTTAGGAAATAATGACAGAAAGAGAATAATTGGTGGTGGAGTTTTAATTTTTAAAAATTAAACTCTTCTACTTTCAAATCTTCCTAAGAGATAGGGATGGGTATACACCCAACCCGTTTAAGGTTCGGCCCATGAAGTCTGTGTTTTAAATGGGCTGGATAAATCTGGCCTGCAAAGTAAATGGGTTTTTTGTCCACATCTATTGCTGGTCCCCTAAGCCATGGATAAATGGACCGGTCTGCTAGCCTGTCAAGCTTTTCCGAAAAAGAGAACATTTTTTATACCATTACATAGTTTTTTCTTTTACATTGTTAAACTAAATTGTGCCAAAAGTTAAACATACAAACATTAAAATTGTTTTAATTACTAAAAATATTACAACATTTAAATTGTTTGTCTCTATAGTCAGTAGTTAATAATTCTAATAAAAACATTTAAATTGTTTAAATACCTAAAATATGATGGCATTTTGTTGTTTGTTTCAACATTTAGGCATCTCCTATAACATTTGAACCATTGTTTTACTATAGTTTGCACTTTTGTTTCAGTATTAAAAATAAATTATGTTAAATGTGTAATAGGTTAGCCCGTCTGTAAAGTTCACTGACTAAACCAGCCGAACATAAAAATCTCGTATGTTTATCTGCATGTTTTAAAGACAGGCTCGAAACAGCAAGGATATGGTTCTTAACAGTCTGCACACGGACTTGGGTTTGTGTACGCACCCCTAACAAGATAGAGAAAAACAATTTGTACTAAATATTTATTATTTATGATGGATTAAAATAATGGAATTTTGTAAAAAGAATGATTAATGCAAGTGACAATTAGAAAGTCTTATAAAAATGGGTTGTGAAATTTCAATAAAACTCGGCTTTATTAATTTATGTATTGGTTCTTGAAGATTGGATTTACCTCAACATGGGACACAAAAATGACTTTGTCAAGTGTCACCACAGTCTCCAAATTTGACTTAATCCAGTCCTTTTAAGACAATTGTTATGTGCCCAATCATTAAAGGCTGAATTTCATTGGTGGTTGAATTCAGCTGCAGAATTATATTGTTGATTGATGTGTTTGAAAGTTTTGATCAAAGTAAAGAGTATGTTGAGAGACCAAAATACCAGTTTTTTTCATCTCTATCTTGTCAAGAAACCAATGGCATGACCGTGCATATTCTTCCTCATTGTTTAAGGTTTATACTTGTCTATAAATTGCATATCAATCACGATTTTTCTCACCCTGCTAGATACTGACTGACCATGTCTATGTCTAAATGTATCCCTATTCTCCTTTTAACCCTTTTGTGTACCGTGACTATCTATTTCTTTAGTCTTGGAAACTGTTTTAACTGTAGAGATAATTACTTGTTAAATTTGTAATATTTGTCTAGAGGAGCTTCCTTTTCTGTTTGTTGGTACGATTTATTTTTTAATTTTCTCTGTACTCTCAGTTTTAAATTTTCTTCATTTTCACTTTATGCTCCTTTTCATTTAAGTTCACACTCTAATTGAATTTTAAACTTGTTATAGTAAAGTATGAAATCGTTGGAGTTTGGTGATATATTGTTGGTGAATATACAGGATAAACTTTATTTGATAATTTTTTTGGCCATAGGCAAGTCATAAGAAAACTAACCTCAAAAATAAGTGAGCAAAAACAAAATAAAGAGGGAGGAAATTGAGTGCAACACAGAAATTAGAATTAGGGAGGGATTTTGATACACATCCTCCTAGCATGGAGAAAAAAAAAGGCAATCCTGTCTTCTTCCCAAATGAAACCAGGAACTAAAGCAAAAAATATGCCTCTGCCACTACTCCATGCCACTGTTGAAGCTTCTTGCTGTATTGCATCAAAATACTATGGCAATGATCCACCCTTACACAGACCTACAAACTAACCCCATGAGGTATTCCCTCTCTATGCCTTAGTCTCCCAAACCCAACGTCCTCAACTTGTTGCTGATCAAAATTGCCTCCAAAGTCCTTGAATTCTACATAATAACTGTAAACCAAAGCCACAAGAAACCAGAGCCAAGCATAAGTGATAATTGAAGGGTCAATACAGCCAAGCAGAGTGAAGAAAAGGTTATCTTAAGAGTTGAGATTTTAGAAAGAAAGTGAATAATTGGCCATAACCCGTGTTTCCTCTGGGCCACTGTATTAGAACCAATGAAACAACATAGTAAATTGGATGTGGTTAAAACTGTATGTATGGATTTAGTAATGTGTTAGTAGGAAAGGGGATTTGGGAAAGAGTAGAAGAAGACAGAAATTTGAGTCTTGCTATGGGGGGGAATGGATGCAGAAGGTTGCTACTTGTGGTACTTGGACAGTGGAAGCAATCATATGTGAAGTTGGTTTGTGGTGTAGTTAAATTGGTTTTCTACGGGTGATGAAGGAAGTATAGAAAATTTTATAGAAAGTGCTTATGGTCAGAATGTAAAGTCGCTTTGGAGTATGGTAATAGGCCACTACCATACCATAATGGGTTTGGAAGGTGACATGGTAAAAGATGTCCATGTTGTATATGCCAAGTAGATATTCATGTATACATGATAATGTGGCAATTTATTTGCCTTGTCGTCATTTTATAATATTATGACAGCAGGAACTAAAAGTAACAATGTCAATAAATTAAACATCAAATGGAAAAGATGTTTAGGGACTAAAACAAAAAAAAAAGATTAGGTTATAAGAATGAAAAGTATATTTAAGCCAAACAAATTTAAGGATGGGTTCAAAGGGTGAAGGTGGGGATAGTTGCTTGTGGCTTACTTAAATTTTTAAGGTCCCCAGCATTGGTAGTGATACTGCAGCTTTTTACTGGTGAGTCCTAAGACCCTTGTGCAGGAATATGGATACTTAAATCATCACAAATAAGATGTATTACTAATACTAAAGTTAAAAGACAAAGAACAACATTGGGAGTTCATATGGACCCTGTTGAAATTATAGGGTTCTAGGTATTGGGGAAAGAAATTAAGAGTATACAAATTTGGATAGTATTCTCTTGCATATTGAGAAATACTGTGATACAGTCAATATAATAGTAGATATTTTCTATATATTTGAACTAAGGCCAATTACTAATATTCTTCTTCTGGGGTATATTTGAGCCTCCCATTGGTCCCTTTAATCTCGGTACCTACTTGTGGTACTCAATTTAATATCTGAGTACAAAGGTAGTCCGATTGAATTCAATACTAAAAGTTGGGAGATAAATCATGTGTCTTTCACGGAAAGTTTGGTCTTTGGGGTAGGGAGGGTGATGAAAACAAAATGAAAAAAACAGACTCAAGGAGTCCAAGAAGAAAAAGTACACTGCTACAAATATTGAGATACTTGGTTTGAAGATCGTATATGATATCATTTTAGGAGGTTCTTCTAATTTTGGTTCAAATGGATATTTTCAGGAAAAGGCTTTTTCAGATGATAAATGATCTGCCAACAATCTTCGAACTTGTGACTGGAAGTGTTAAGCAATCAAAGGATCAACCAGCTGCTCACAACAATGGTAGCAAATTCAAATCAAGTGGAAAGGTGGTACGTAGTTTTCAATCATTTCTTAATTTATGTTTGTATAACTGTCCTTGTGTGAAAAGTCACTTCGGTCTTCCTGTTTTGGATGCTTCCTGTTAACAGTCTCGTCAGTCTGAGTCTCAAGCCAAGGGGATGAAGATGTCTGCACCACCTAAAGAGGAGGATGAGAGTGGAGAGGAAGAAGAAGAAGATGATGAACAAGGTGCAACATGTGGTGCTTGCGGTGATAATTATGGCACTGATGAATTCTGGATCTGTTGTGATATGTGTGAAAGATGGTTCCATGGTAAATGTGTTAAAATTACTCCCGCTAAGGCTGAGCACATCAAGCAATACAAGTGCCCCAGCTGCAGTAACAAGAGGGTTAGAGTTTGAAAGCACTAACCTTTGGATCCATCAGCAATTAAACAGACAAGATTTAGAATGTTTGATAACATTTTTACAAGTGAAAATTGCTTCCTGTTCTAGTCAATGGTGCACTTTAATGACTATGCAGATGGAATTTCAAGTTTTGCTACTGTGTTCATTCCTACTGTCTAATCTTCTTGGGAATTGTGTTAAGTAGTCATTGACAACGAAGATATTATATAAATATATTATGCAGTTTCTGGTTTTGCTTTAATAAACATTTTATTTACTTCTACATTATAATGCGGTGGGAACCACTGTTATATAGTGTGCCTTCAACGGAAATCAATTAAGATCAGTAGTGTCCACAAAGGGGCTTTGATATTGCTTGAACCGGTTTTTAATTTTGTTAGTCAATTTTGAGAAAGAAAAAGCAAAGAGCAATGATATTCTGTCGCACCCGAAATATTTGTTTCCATCATTGGAGGCGGGTCTTGTTAGCAGGTTCAAAGTAATCTTTCAGGGAATTAAAGCAAGAATTACAAATTGTTGGCCGTGCATCACTATATGCTTAGAATGCCTGTTTTTGAACCGATAATCTGCTCCCAAATTTAATCGGGTGAAAAGATAATTTGAAGCAAAATTTCAGTTCCTTTTGGATTTGAACTTCGAAGCAAAATATAAGCTGGTCCAATTATCAAAATGAACTATTAATATGGATAACAGATTTAAATCAATGGGCGGTGGACTATTTGTTTATCAAAGGATATTATTTTAGTATGATACTATGTTATTGGGGTTACGTCCAGCACCTTCATAATTTAAAAAGTCATCTCTATATAATCTGAAAATTTAATTTTGTAAATTTGTATCGTGAATGTAAAATTTGAAATATAAAATATATAATTTGACATGTATAATCCAAGAAGAAAAAGTATATTCTAAATTACATATTTTATAATAATTTTTTATGTTTTGAAATGTGCAATCCGAATTACTCTATCTTTTATATTTTGGATATATTTTGGATGATGTATTAAAATGTAATATAAAATATAAAATATGTATTTCAAAATATATAATTCAAGACGTTTCATTTTTCATTTTTTAATATTTTTATAGAATTGATTTCAAATCCTATTAATATATTTTAAAGACTTGTTTTTGTACTTTAAACATAAATAATTTATTTAATACAATTTTTTTTCAAAAGTATAACGTAAAGTAAACATAATATATTATGACAATATTTTATATATTAATGATAAAATAAATTCTATAATATAATTGTCAAATATAAAATATAAAACTTAAGTATTTGTTCTAAGAACTGGAACCATGATTTTATCATTTGTTCCATACAACATGCAAATATTTGGTCTAAATGGTTTTTTCATCCGTGATGTCATAGACTACTATAACGTATAATGAGTTTCATTTTTGGAGTATTTTTTTTGTTTAGTAGAAAGTCGACAATCCTCTTTAATATCATATGTATTTGTAAAAATTATATTAGACACTTAAAAAAATATTAAAATAATAAATGATGGTGAAACATGAGAACAATGTAACTAAATTATCAAATAAATATGCTCTTGTTATGATGTTGTAGTGTCTAACTATCATTTAGACTATACATACGATAACACAAGATTTTCGTCCGTCCAAGGAAGTATGTGGGGTGTGACAATGATCTGAGCTAGTACATGTATCTAACTGCTTATGTTGAGGGATGTGAAGTCAGTGTCACACTGCTAACAAGATGGTCGACAAACTGCAATCATCGATCATCGATAATAATAACTACACCTTCTTCCAATGGTGGGGAGCCTAAGTAATCATCTGCTTGTATCCAAACTACTGTAATACACACTATGGTTGTTAGCACACCTTTAGCCAAATATATCTCAAGAACATGATTATCACATCAAATAATAGACTAGGATGATGGTCATTGTAAGGATTTCAAAGCATCCTAACATTGGTAAGACCATCGATTTGCAGACGCACAATGCTAATTGTACATATATAGCATCCTGTGACATAATGATACGTTCGAGGAAGGAGCTCCTTATATGTGAGATTCATATATCTCGTTTCCATCTTTGGAAAGTGTTCATATATCTACTCATGATCTATCATGAACTCAAAATTATTGATATATTTTGTTAAAAATAATTTTAAGTTGTTGAAATTTTGTATATTATTTACCTATAATAGCGTGACATAACCTCCTAACTGCTTTGCGCAAAAGCATCCTCCAACTGGTGATACATGTGGGTGAGTCTGTCAGCTTCCCATGCGTACCCACCACACATCCTCAAATTGTTGAATAACGAAAATATGATATGTTGAAAAATGTTGCAACAAATGTTGTACACCCTATTAGATGCAACAAATGAGTGAGAGTTGTATACTCCCAACTGTGGCAAATGTGCAACCGACTTAGTTCGAGGTGAGCATCATGATATTGTCTCAACTCTATTATGGCGTCACTAAACTTCACCTCAAAGAGCTCAACCGATAATGATGACACTAATGTGAAATATAACTTCACTTATGAACAAAATTGACCTATAATGGGGAGATGCAGCAAAGCTGACATATAATCTAGAGTAATGGTAATCTCACCAATAGAAAGGTGAAAATTGTTGGTGTCACGGTGCCACCTCTCAACATAGTCTAATATGGAACATTTATCACCGATTTAATAACTAATGTTGCACAGTGACAACAACCCAGTGTTAAATATCACAACCTCAATTTAGGGATAAGGGATCCCATACTTACTTAACTTGTGTCCATGGGAGACCAAATTCAGTTTTCCTCAATCCTCACCCTGCCACAATCTACAAGTCACATGGTTAGCGCAACTCAGTAACAACAATGTATCAATTTGTCCCATAGAAAATCCTACTTGTTCATTGTGTCATGTAGCGAATGGTGGCAACACACCGACATCAATGACAATGACAATTTGTTCCATATCCTTTTTACAGATCAACACTATCGATTTGAATGTATTTATACATATTAGTTGAGCATGGGAGCTTTGATGTTTCAAATCCACATGAAGCCTGAAGTTGTGCTGCTTTCTGGGTTTGGGTTTAGATTAGGTTCTTTAGAATCTTTGTTAAGATTAGTCCTTAAAGCCTATGCAAAGCTTGATCAAAGCTGTTTTAAGAAACTAAGTGTTTTCCAAGCAAAGGGAAAACAACCGGTTGATTTATTGAAATAATCGGTTGTTTGTCACTTAGCTGGCTGGATGTTTTGAAACTGCTTTTTGAATCAACTGTGCAACTGCTTGACTCATTCAACCAGTTAAATCGTGGTTTCAACCGGTTAAATGTGTGTTTTCATAACAGTTTTTTGAAAACCTGTTTTAACTGTTTTGAATGAGATCAAAACTGATTTAGGTTCTGTTATGTTGCCTTAAACGACTAGTTTTCAAAAGCTATAAATATAGCCTTCTTTCAAATGTTTTAAATACAAGTTTAACACATTGTTGTGGAATCAAGAGAGAGTTTAAAGATTCGTTTTTGAAAGAATTTTTTCAAAGTTTAGCAAGATTGTTGATAAAGCTTTGCTCTGGTGCAAGAACTGATCATAGGGCTTCTGGTTTTGTAATTCTAGGTGTTTTCTATTCTTGCTTAATTTCCTGTAATTGTACTTTGATAAACTTGTGTAAGTGTTGGTAAAATCCTGTAAAGTCAGTGGGATTCTTGTTGATCAAGAGTGATCAAAGGCTTTGAAGAATCCAAATCCAAGTGTTTGATGCAAGGCTGGAGTTGCTGCTGTGTTTAGGATATGATTTGGGTAGTTTATTTGTGTAATCCACTATTTGTTGTATCTAAAGCTAAAGTGTTTTTAAAACCTTTTAAGTTTAAAGTGTTTTTCGAACTAAGTCAAAAACAACCTGTTGTTTTGTCGAAACAACCGATTGTTTTACTCTTAGGTGTTTTTGAAAAGGTTGAAAACTGTTTTGGTTGGTTGACCAAAACAATCGATTATTTCGTAATTTCAATCGATCGTTTGTTTGAAAATCCTAACAGAATTATGTTTTGTTAGTTGAGTGTTCTTTAAATGTTTTTCAACTGAATACGCTCCTCTATTAAATGTTTTGACCAATCTTTGAAAGCCATAAATAGTTTGTTTATGTTTTATAACAAACCAGAAAAACAAATTTGAGTTTTTCAGTTGTGAAAGATTGCTTTCAAGTTTTTGAACATTCACATTCAGCTTTGGTTTTCTCAAGAGAGAGTGGAATAGGATTACATCTGTATTGATTTCAGTTTATTTTGTAAACAAGTGTAATTCGTTATGAACACTTTGTAAATTCTGGTGTTGTTGCCAAACAGTGTTGTGTGCTCTTGCGGTTGTCAAGATCAACATTCTTGGTGTGTGTTGTGCCAAAGGAAGTGTGTTTCTTGAAGGATTCAATGTCACTTCTTTGGTGGTTTGTGTGTAATCTGTATTGATTGCTTAGTGGATTGCCTAGTGGCTTTTGGGGACTGGATGTAGCTCTTGGTTTAAGAGTGAACCAATATAAATTGTTTGTGTATCTCTTTCTTCCCTTAAACTCATTTAAATTCAGTTGTTATTGCTTTGCTGGTATAAACAACCGATTGTTTCGAAGAAACAACCGATTGTTGTTCTGGTACTTTGCTGTTTTGTGCTTTATATCTTGGCTAACTGTATTTCTGATTGAGTTTCATACAAAGGATTTTTTTCTAGCTGAAAAAGTTTTCGAAAACCCCTTTTAAACAATTCACCCCCCCTCTCGTTGAAGGTCATATATTCTAACATATGTTCTAACAATTGCTGTTTTGTGCTTTATATCTTGGCTAACTGAATTTTTGATTGAGTTTTATACAAAGGATTTTGTTCTAGCTGAAAAAGTTTTTGAAAACCCCTTTTAAACATTTCACCCCCCTCTCGTTTAAGGCCATATATTCTAACAATTGGTATCAGAGCTTGGTACTTGAAAAATACTCAGGTTTGATCCTAAAATCTTTTTTCAATGGCTGGAAAACTACATTTTGAGGAGGATGCTTCAATTAACAAACCATTTTTATTTTGTGGTTTGAATTATAAGTATTGGGAAGTTAGAATGAAAATCTTTGTTGAATCCATTGATCAAGGGATTTGGGATGCAATTGAAAATGACCCTTTCTCTCCAAAGATTAAAAAGAGTGGATCTTTTATTAAAAAACCTTGGTCCCAATGGACTAATGAAGAAAGTGAAAAGGCCAAGTTTGATTGCATTGCCAAAAATATAATAACGTCTGCTTTGGATTCTAAAGAATTTTTCAGGATCTCAAAATGTGAATCTGCTAAGGAGATGTGGGATACACTCAAAGCAACTCATGAGAGTACCACTGAAATAAAAAAAATCAAAGACAAGAAGAAAAAGGAGGAAGAATAAAAAAGGTCTCAATCTATGCTTCATGGCCAAAAAGGGAGATGATTCAAGCAGTGTAAGTTCCTCTAATTCTTCAAATACTGAAAATTACAGTTAATTGCTTCAAGCTTTTCAAGAAACACATGAAAAAGCTAACCGATTGACTCTCTTGAACAACCGATTGAAGGGAATGAACAACTGGCTTGAAAACAGAGTCAAATCACTGGAAGAAGAATTAGAAAATTCAAAAACAGATTTTGAAAACCTTGAAATTCTTTTCAAAAACTCTTCTTGAAGGTGTGACTCTCTTATTTGTGAAAATTGTAAAAATCTTGAAAAGAAAGTTCATTATCTTGTAAGAACTGTGGATAAGCTTTGAAAGGGTAAATCCAACTTTGAGAATGTCTTGGCATCTCAAAATTGTGTTTTTGGAAAAGCTGGATTAGGTTTTAATCCATAGAACAAGCAAGACAAGTTTTCAAAGTCATTTTCGAAACTGCCAGAAAAACAACCGATTGTTCTATCGAAACAACCGGTTGTTACATGCTTTTATCGCATGAAAAGAGGCTATTCTGTTAGATTCTATAAAATTAGGAAAAATTCTGTTCCTAAAGGCATTATGAGATGGATTCTTAAAGATTCTGGAGTTCCCAGTGATGAATGTAAATCAAAAGGACCCACATTTAAAAGGGGACCAAATCTTTGTACTTGAAATTTTACTTTGTAGGGAAATTTGATGGAGAGCATGCAATAGTGGTATCTGGACAGTGGCTGCTCAAAACACATGACAAGAGATAAATCAAAGTTTGTGAGCATCACCTTCAAACAAGAAGGCCATGTAACATATGGAGATAACAACAAAGGAATAATTCTTGGAAGAGGCTCTATAGGAGACAAGAGTATCTTGCTCATTCATGATGTCTTGTATGTAGAGGGACTAAAACACAACTTGCTTAGCATTAACCAATTATGTGACAAAGGCTATCAAGTAATCTTCAAGACAAACTCTTGTGAAATCTGCCTTCCTAACACAAAAGAGGTAATGTTGATTGGTAAGAGAATCAACAATGTCTATCTCTTGGATATTTCTTCTCATTGTTCTATAGGTTGTCTTCTTTCTAAGCATGATGAATCTTGGTTATGGCATAGAAGAATTGCTCACATTCACATGAATCACTTAAACAAATTAATCTCAAAAGATCTTGTGATTGGGTTGCCCAAGCTTAAGTTTGAGAAGGACCACATATGTGAAGCATGTCAAAAGGGGAAAAAAGTTAAAAATTATTTAAAAATTACAATGTTGTTTCATCTTTAAAACCTCTTGAGCTGCTCCATATGGATTTGTTTGGACCTTCAAGAACCATGACTCTTGGTGACAACTATTATGCTCTTGTTATTGTGGATGATTTCTCTAGGTACACATGGACTCTCTTCTTGGAATCAAAGAGTGATGCCTTCTCTGCCTTCAAAAAGCTTGCTAGAAGGTTACAAAACACAAAAAAATAGCAACATTGGTTCTATAAGGAGTGATCATGGAAGGGAATTTCAAAATGAGAAATTCAGCAAATTCTGTGAGAAGATGGGGATCTTACACAACTTCTCTGCACCAAGAACTCCTCGACAAAATGGTGTAGTAGAAAGAAAGAACAGATCTCTTGAAGAGTTAGCAAGAACCATGCTAAGTGAATCTTCCTTACCCAAGTATTTTTGGGCTGATGCTGTTAGCACCTCTTGCTATGTGATGAATAGAGTGCTAATAAGGCCAATGTTGAAGGAAACTCCCTATGAACTCTTCAATTGAAGGAAGCCAAACATTTGTCACCTAAGAGTGTTTGGATGCAGCTGTTTTGTTATGAATAATGGGAAAGAAAATCTGGGAAAGTTTGATGAAAAAGTTGACCATAGAATCTTTATTGGTTATTCCTTAAATAGCCATGCCTATAGGATCTACAATAAGAGGCTCATGACAGTAGAAGAATCTGTTCATGTGGTGTTTGGTGAAGTTGATCACAAAAGCATTCAAGTCTCAAAGAACAACACAGAAGAGGATGAGTAGAACATCATTTTGGAGAAGCTGGACTGCTGTGCAGAAAAACAACCGGGTTGATTCATCGAAACAACCGATTGGAAATTCTGCAGCAGAGTGAGTTGCCTAAAGAATGCAGAATACCAAGAGATCTGTCAGTGGAGAACATCATTGGGCAGATAAAGGAGGGTGTTTCTACACGTAGCTCTATCTCAAACTTCTGCAGGCATGCTCCTTTTATGATGGAGGAGGGCCAAGCTCATCACACTATGGAAGACAAGATCCAAGTCTAGATCGTCTAGAGCCATGTGGGGAGCGTTTAGACTCAAGTATGGAGTGTCTAGCACAAGAAGAGGGGCGACTACAAAAGGAGCGTCTAGGAGGAAGCCTAGACCGTCTAGGACCTATCACTAGGTCCATGGCCAAGCATCTCCACGCACATTTGGGGCAAGCAACGGATGGAAGGGAAAGGAACCTATACATGGCCCATTAGGGGTGGCTTAGTAGTTAGTGTAGTGTTAGAAAGCATAAACTTGTCTCCTTTTGATTTAACCTTGTTAGCTCACGTTTTCTAAAAGATTCTCCACTAGGAACGACCATGTGCTTCATGTGCCATGTGCCTTCACATTTCCATTTCATTTGGCTAGCCTTTCATCTTTTATTAGCTTAACATTTACGACCTCCTTAGCCTATAAAAGGAGAAGCCCATCACTTGTATTTGCAAGATTAAATTGAGTAATGTTATGCTGCCCATTTTGTGCCATACTTGCTCCTTACCTAGTTTCTAGGTTTTAATCTTCCTTCACCATCTATCAAAGGGCTGGCCGAACCTCCCTTCTTCCATACTCTTCATGCACCTTCAAGGTCACCATAACTCCTAGGAGGACCTTGCCCATTTCATACATAAGCTTCCGCACCATTTTTACCATACATCCAAGAAGAGCTCCTTGAGAATGCCATCATTTGGTATCATGAGCATAGGTTCTTCAAAGATGAGTATTTCTTGGTCATTTTCATTTTGAGTTCTTCTTTAATCCGTGTTGTTCTTTACATTACATATTGTCTTGCTGTTTTTTAATTTTTGCTTTGAATTGGTGTGCTGTTTGGAAATTCCAATCGGTGCATCTTGTTCAATTGTTCTTGAGCAATCTTTGTGCAATTTTTGGTAGGATTCCATACACTTTGTGTTGCTGTTTTTTTATTTTAGGTATTTGAGTCCTTATTGCAATTTTATTTGGTTCATTTTATGCTCTTTGAGTCTTTTAATTTCTGAATCTATATGTGTTTTGTCTAGTCATGTTTTTCCAAAATGTCATCAAATCATAGTAGTACTTTGTTTGGCTTATTTGTTTCTTGATTTTGGTCTAAATGTTTGTTTTGAATCTGCTGTGTTTTTGATCCTTTGGTGCCTAATATTTTTAGCTTGAGTTCATATTTGTGTTTAGATCTACACAAATTCCTTTTCACCAATTCCATTGTGTTTTTCTTTTGGTATCTTGCTGTTTTTTTTTTCTTCAGATTTACAGAATCCCCTGTTTTGCATAACTCTGTGCTGGCTGTTTTGCTTAAGAAAATTATTTTCCCACATAGGAAATTTCTGATCCTCTGGATTATGAAAGATTGAGGTGTTACAGAAAAGACAAAAAAAGAATCAGTTCAAAAGAGTCAATAGAAAAAAAATGATAAATATTATAAAAACAGTGTGCAAATCTGGCGCTACAGTTGGCGTAACTGAACACTAATTTTAGAAAATTTATTAAAAAACAATGGTTTATGCGTTTGGAGTGAAACCAACGCCAGAATTTAGTTGAGATCTTGAATTATTGGCATATAAATTTTCAGAAGCAAATCTTAAAAGGACAGCTCAGCATAAATCGGGGAAAATCACGCTCTCTGGCCCACAACAATTTTTTCAGTGGTGCTGTTTTTG
Source organism: Phaseolus vulgaris (assembly GCF_051622355.1). NCBI lineage: Eukaryota > Viridiplantae > Streptophyta > Magnoliopsida > Fabales > Fabaceae > Phaseolus > Phaseolus vulgaris. The sequence continues at coordinate 21,533,253 of NC_143500.1, forward strand.
ATTTTGAAATCAATTCTAGTGCTATTCTTAGGATCCATTTTGTGTGCCTACCTTTCTTTGAGTACCTTTATTTGCTTGTCTAATATTTCTTTGGAACTCTTTCTAGTTGTCATATTTTAATTCCATTTGTGTGGTACTGTTTTTCCAATTAACTTGTTTCTTGCTTTAATTCTTTGGCCTCTAAATTTGGTGGTGGATTGATTATCAATTGGTGCTTATTTGAGTGGAAATTTGACTTGAGTGAGGTATAGTTTGCTTGATAGGTGCTGGATTGGAGAATTAATTCCCTAATTCTAAGAGGAACAAAGGCAAGGGCAGAAAACAAATACCTACCAAAAACACCACAAACATTGGAAGGCCCAACAAAGAAAAGACAACCAAGGAAGTGCCAATAGCAAAAAAGATCAACAAAGGGAGTTTTCTTTATTTCTTTGCAACTTAACTTTTGTTAATTACTTCTTTAATTACGTGATTAGACGGTGAGTGTGTCTTCAAGGGCTCCAAGTGTCCAAGAAGCCTCACCTAGGGCCGACTAGTGTGGAACTATCTAGTTTAGCAATTGTTAATTGTTTTAATTGCATCTTTTTGCTTTAGATAGTTACGTTTTTAATTGTCTTGTTTTGCTTAAAGCTTTGTTAATTGTTGCTTGGTTAATTAGTTAGTTTGCATTGCTTTCTTGCATTAAAATTTTGATTTCTCCAACTTAATTGTGTTTTAAGTGATTTACTAAGAGAAAACTTTGTGTGAAGACATTAAGGTATAGTCTTTGGCTAAGGCAAGGCTTGGTATTTAAGTAGTACACTGTGACTCACCTCCCTTACCTGGAAGGCTACCTTCTTTGACTTCCTTAAATTTTCTCAAGGTAAAATACTTCTACACACAAAGCTCTAGTCATGTCTTCTTCTTCTCATTCTGCAAAGTCTATTGAAAGTGAAGTAAAATCTTTGAAAATTCTTTTGAAAGAAGTTTCACAAGCTGTGCAAATGATTTCATTTAGACAATTGGAGAATGATACTAAAATCAATGAGTTGACTAAAGCCAAGGAAGAGAAGTTTCAAAAATAAAAAAAAACTCATACTCATACATCCCATTCTAAAAGTAATGAGTCTCTAGGGGAGGGAAGCCTTAGAATCAATGACTATTACCAACCACCCCCTAGAAGAAATAGGCAAAGGGAGCAAGAGGGGCCAAGGGAGGTTAGAGTAGACCTACCTCACTTCCATGTTAAGGAGAATGTAGAAATCTACCTAGATTGGGAGATGAAAGTAGAGCAACTCTTTGCTTGCCATAGGGTGAGTGAAGAACGCAAGGTACCCTTAGCCACCCTTAGCTTCCAAGGGAATGCCATGTATTGGTGGACCTCTCTCGAAAGAGAAAAAGTCTTCATAGGGAACCTCCCATTATGTATTGGAATGACCTTAGGGGAGCCCTAAGACGTCGACATATACCCTCATACTACCATAGGGAGTTAATGGACAAGCTCCAAAGACTCCAACAAAAAAATATGAGTGTAGAGGAGTATAGGCAGAAAATGGAGCTCTACATGATGAGAGCATCCATTAGGGAAGAGGAGGACACCACCATAGCTAGGTTCCTTAGTGGCCTTTCTCTTGAGATAAGAGATAGGGTAGAACTCCTTCCCTACCAAGACTTGAATGACTTGGTTCAACTTTGCATTAAAGTTGAACAACAAATTTTGCGCAAAACTTCAAGTCAAAGGGTGAGTTCCTACTCTAGCTTTTATCCCAAGAAAGAATATAGAAGGGAGGGTAGCACATCTAGAGAAAAACCAAAAAGAAACTACCAAACTCTTAACAAAAGAAACCTCCACCCCATCCATCCGAGCTAGAGATGTTAAGTGCTTTAAGTGCTATGGAAGAGGGCATGTGCAAGCACAATGCCCAAACCAAAGGACTTTGTTTTTAAAGGGTGTAGATGAATACACTAGTGGAGAGGATGAGCCTAGTGAGAGAGAGGAAGGGGGAGAGGATGAGAGGGTAGCTCCTTTAGAGGGAGAATTGCTAATGATTAGGAGAACCCTCAACAATCAACCTAGCACATCCATGGAAACACAAAGGGAGAACATCTTTCATACAAGATGCAATGTTTTAGAAAATATATGTTCCCTCATTATGGATAGTGGATCTAGTTGTAATTGTTGTAGTGCTAGAATGGTTGATAAGCTTAATCTACAAGTAGTTCCTCACCCAAAACCTTACAAACTACAATGGATTAATGAAATTGGGGAACTAAGTGTAGATAAGCAAGTGGAAATCAAGTTTTCCATAGGGAACTACAAAGACAAAGTTTTATGTGATGTAGTGCCTATGGAAGCTTGCCACATCTTATTAGGGAGACCATGGCAATTTGACAAGAAAACCTTGCATGATGGTCTCACTAACGAGATTTCCTTCACCCATAAGCATAAGAAATTTGTACTTAGTCCTTTACCACCTTCTCAAGTGGTGAAAGACCAAATACAAATGAAACATAAGAGAGATGAGGAAAACAAAAAAAAAAGTGCTAGAAAAAGAGAAAATCCTTAGGGATAGAAAGGCGTGGGAGAAGAGTGTTCCTTCCCGCAAGGTTGCTCAACAAGAAAAGCCTTTTGAAAACGTTTTGGAAAATTTGCTTCTTGTTGAACAACCAAACCTAGTCTTTTGTAAAGGAACACTTGCATGCACTGCCACAAGTGATGAACTCATGAGTCTACCTCCTCAAGTAGAAAAACTTTTAAGTGAATTTGAAGATATATTCTCTAATGAGGGACCCATTGGACTTCCCCCCATTAGAGGTATAGAACATCAAATTGACTTCATTCTGGGGGCAAGCCTACCAAATAGGCCTGCTTATAGAACTAACCCCGAGGAAACCAAGGAGATAGAGTCACAAGTTCAAGACTTGTTGGAGAAGGGTTGGGTTCAAAAGAGCTTAAGCCCTTGTGCTGTACCTGTCTTGTTGGTGCCCCAAAAAGATGGAAAATGGCGCATGTGTTGTGATTGTAGAGCAATCAACAACATCACCATCAAGTATAGGCATCCAATCCCAAGGCTTGGTGACATGCTTGATGAGCTACATGGGTCAACCATATTCTCTAAAATTGACCTTAAAAGTGGGTATCACCAAATTAGAATCAAAGAGGGTGATGAATGGAAAACTGCTTTTAAGACCAAGTTTGGATTATATGAGTGGTTGGTGATGCTCTTTGGGCTCACTAATGCCCCTAGTACATTCATGAGGCTCATGAATCATACCTTGAGAGATTGTATAGGTAAATATGTAGTAGTTTATTTTGATGATGTCTTAGTGTATAGCAAGACCCTAGAAGACCATCTAAGTCACCTTAGGGAAGTTCTTCTAGTGCTTAGGAAAAATAGTCTTTTTGCCAATAGGGATAAGTGCACCTTTTGTGTAGATAGTGTAGTTTTCTTAGGTTTCATAGTTAACCAAAGGGGGGTGCATGTTGACCCCGAGAAAATCAAAGCCATCAGAGAGTGGCCCACTCCACAAAATGTAAGTGATGTAAGGAGTTTTCATGGGTTAGCTAGCTTCTATAGAAGGTTTGTGCCTAATTTTTCAAGCCTAGCTTCTCCTTTGAATGAACTTGTTAAAAAAGATGTTGCATTTTGTTGGAATGATAAGCATGAGCAAGCCTTCCAAAGGCTAAAAGCTCAACTCACCAATGCACCAATTCTATCTCTTCCAAATTTTTCCAAAACTTTTGAGATAGAATGTGATGCATCGGGAGTAGGCATAGGTGCGGTATTGTTGCAAGGTGGACACCCCATTGCCTATTTTAGTGAAAAACTCCATGGTGCCACCCTCAACTATCCCACCTATGACAAAGAGCTCTATGCTCTTGTGCGAGCCCTAAAGACTTGGGAACACTACCTTGTGTCCAAAGAATTTGTCATCCATAGTGATCACGAGTCTTTAAAATATTTAAAGGGCCAACACAAGCTCAACAAGAGACATGCTAAATGGATGGAGTTTTTTGAACAATTTCCTTATGTAATCAAATACAAGAAAGAAAGCACCAATATAGTAGCCGATGCTCTTTCAAGACGGCATACACTCTTTTCAAAATTGGGTGCCCAAATTCTTGGATTTGATCACATAAGAGAGCTTTACCAAGAGGATCAAGAACTCTCATCCATCTATGCCCAATGTCAACATAGGGCGCAAGGAGGTTACTATGTGACCGAGGGGTATCTTTTTAAAGAAGGAAAACTTTGCATTCCCCAAGGCACACATAGGAAACTCCTTGTCAAGGAATCACATGAAGGAGGACTCATGGGCCATTTTGGAGTTGATAAGACTCTAGACATTTTGAATGAAAAATTTTGTTGGCCACACATGAGAAAAGATGTCCAAAGACATTGTTCTAGATGCATATCATGTTTAAAAGCAAAGTCTAGAACAATGCCTCATGGACTCTACACTCCCTTGCCGATTGCAAATGCTCCTTGGGAAGACATTAGCATGGACTTCATTTTAGGGCTCCCTAGGACTGCAAGAGGCCATGATTCTATCTTTGTGGTAGTGGACCGTTTTAGCAAAATGTCCCATTTTATTCCTTGCCACAAGGTAGATGATGCTCAAAATATTTCCAGACTCTTCTTTAGAGAAGTGGTGAGATTTCATGGTCTACCTAGAAGTATAGTATCCGATAGAGATCCCAAGTTCATAAGCCACTTTTGGAAAACTCTTTGGGGCAAACTTGGAACAAGACTACAATTTTCAACTTCTTGTCATCCTCAAACGGATGGCCAAACTGAAGTAGTCAATAGATCTCTTGGGACTATGCTTAGGGCTATCATGAAAGGAAACCATAAATCTTGGGATGAGTATCTTCCCCACATAGAGTTTGCTTACAATCGAGTAGTCCACAAGACTACTAATGCTTCTCCTTTTGAAGTAGTATATGGATTTAATCCTCTCACACCTATGGATTTGTTACCTCTTCCTAATCCACAAGAATTTGTGCTTAAGGAAGGAGTAATCAAAGACGATTTTGTGAAGAAAATGCATGAGAAGATTAAAATCCAAATACAACAACAAAATGAAAAGTATACCAAATACAACAATAAAGGGAAGAAAGAAATAATTTTTGAGGAAGGAGACTTAGTTTGGCTTCACCTTCGCAAAGACCGATTTCCAACTCAAAGGAAGTCCAAACTAAGTCCCCGAGGTGATGGACCCTTTCAAATCCTCAAGAGAGTCAATAACAATGCATACAAATTGGACCTACCTCTTGAATATGGAGTACATGATACTTTTAATGTAATTGATCTTTCTCCATTTGTAGGTACCAATGACAACGAGGACGAACTGGATTTGAGGACAAATCCTTTCCAAGGGGGAGGGGATGATGGAGGAGGGCCAAGCTCATCACACTATGGAAGACAAGATCCAAGTCTAGACCGTCTAGAGCCATGTGGGGAGCGTCTAGACTCAAGTATGGAGCGTCTAGCACAAGAAGAGGGGCGGCTACAAAAGGAGCGTCTAGGAGGAAGCCTAGACCGTCTAGGACCTATCACTAGGTCCATGGCCAAGCATCTCCACGCACATTTGGGGCAAGCAACGGATGGAAGGGAAAGGAACCTATACATGGCCCATTAGGGGTGGCTTAGTAGTTAGTGTAGTGTTAGAAAGCATAAACTTGTCTCCTTTTGATTTAACCTAGTTAGCTCACGTTTTCTAAAAGATTCTCCACTAGGAACGACCATGTGCTTCATGTGCCATGTGCCTTCACATTTCCATTTCATTTGGCTAGCCTTTCATCTTTTATTAGCTTAACATTTACGCCCTCCTTAGCCTATAAAAGGAGAAGCCCATCACTTGTATTTGCAAGATTAAATTGAGTAATGTTATGCTGCCCATTTTGTGCCGTACTTGCTCCTTACCTAGTTTCTAGGTTTTAATCTTCCTTCACCATCTATCAAAGGGCTGGCCGAACCTCTCTTCTTCCATACTCTTCATGCACCTTCAAGGTCACCATAACTCCTAGGAGGACCTTGCCCATTTCATACATAAGCTTCCGCACCATTTTTACCATACATCCAAGAAGAGATCCTTGAGAATGCCATCATTTTGTCTCTCAAGTTGAACCAAAGTCTATTGAAGAAGCTCTTAAAGATGAAAAAATGGGTGGAAGCTATGCATAAAGAGCTGAATCAGTTTGCTAGGAATGATGTGTGGTTTCTGGTTCCTAAGACAGATGAGATGAACATAATTGGATCTAAATGGGTTTTCAGAAATAAGCTTGATGAGGATGGAGTAATTACAAGGAACAAGGCAAGGCTAGTTGTCAAAGGCTACAATCAAGAGGAAGAGATTGACTATGGAGAAACCTTTGCCCCTATTGCAAGATTGGAAGTTGTGAGGTTGTTGCTGGCTTTTGCTTGTATGAGTGGGTTCAAACTCTTTCAAATGGATGTGAAGAGTGATTTTCTTAATGACTTTATCAATGAAGAAGTGTATGTTGAGCAACCACCGAGTTTTGAGAATCATCAACATCTTAATCATGTTTTTAAGTTGAAAAAGGCATTATATGGGCTTAAGCAAGCTCCAAGGCAGTGGTATAAGAGGCTTAACAATTTCCTTTTTGTTGAATCAAGTGTGTTCAAGCTTTGAAGAATCCAAACCTTTTGAAGGTTGATGGAAGGCAGAATGTGCTTGTTGTTGCTGATGTGTTTTAGAATAGGATCTGGGGTAGATTATCTGTGTTAAATCCACTCTTGATTGAATCCAAAGCTTAAGCATTCTCAAACCTTTTAATTGAAAGTATTTTTCAAACTAAGTGAAAAACAACCTGTTGTTTCAACCGATTGTTTTATACTTAGGTGTTTTTAGAAAGGTTCAAAACTGTTTTTGATGGTTGACTTGTTGTCAAACCAAAACAACCGATTGATTCGAGCATTCAACCGATTGTTTGTTTCGGGACTGTAACAGAAAATTGTTTTGTTCTTTGACTGAGCATTAAATGATTTTATAACTGATTACGCTCCAGTTTTAAATGCTTTGACCAGTCTTTGAATGCAATAAATAGTTTGTTCAGATTATGTAACAAACAAGAACTTAATTTTAAGCAAAGAAAAACAGATTTGAGTTTTTCACTTATTTTTCTCTTGAAGAGTTGGAGATTGCTTTGATCAAGAGAGTGTGATATAGGATTTTCATCTTGTATTGATTTCAGATATTTTCTGTAACAAGTGTAATCCTTTTGTACTTTGAAGAAACTCTGTGTGTGAAGCTGAGAAGTGTTGTGTGTTCTTGAGGTTGTCAAGATCAACATTCTTAGTGGTGTTTGTGCTGAGCCAAAGGAAGTGTGTGTCTTGAGGGGATCAAGGTCACTTCTTTGGTGGTGTTGTAAGTAATCTAGGGTTGATTGCTTAGTGGATTCCCCAGTGGTTTCTGGGAAGACTGGATGTAGCTCTTGGTGAAGAGTGAACCAGTATAAACCTCTGTGTGCATTCTCTCTATCCCTTGAACTCTTTAAATTCAGTTTATATTTGTGAACTGGTATAAACAACCGATTGTTTTTCTGGTGCTGTGCTAAATTGCTTTGTGTTTTTGACAAACTGATTTCTTAATCAAGTTTTCTCGAAGTGATTTCATTCTAGACTTAAAAGTTTGCAAAAACCCTCTTTAAACCATTCACCCCCCTCTAGTTTAAAACCATACATTCTAACAATTGGCATCAAGAGCTTGGTTCTTGAAATTTATTCAAGTGTGATTCAAAAACTGTTTTTATATGGCTGATAGACTACCTTTTGAGGAAGGTGCTTCAATCAACAAACCACCTCTGTTTTGTGGTTTGAACTACCAATTTTGGAAAGTCAGAATGAAAATCTTTGTAGAATCACTTGACAAAGGTATTTGGGATGCAATTGAAAATGGCCCCTTTGTTCCAAAATTTGAAAAAGATGGATCTTCCATTGAAAATCCTTAGTCTCAATGGACTGATTCTGAAAGCAAGAAGGCCAAATTTGATTGCATTGCTAAAAACATAATAACTTCTGCTTTGAATTCAAATGAATTTTTCAGGGTCTCTCAATGCAAATCAACAAAGGAAATGTGGGACACCTTGGAGGTAACTCATGAAGGTACCAATGAGGTGAAAAGAGCTAGAAAGCATACTCTAATCCAAGAGTATGAAATATTCAGAATGCTCAAGGGTGAGACAATTGCTGAAGTTCAAAAAGGGTTCACGCACATCATCAATCATCTCATGAGCCTTGAAAAAACCTTTGAAAAAGAAGAGCTAAACATCAAGATCCTCAAATGTCTTTATAGATCTTGGCAACCTAAGGTAACTGCTATATCTGAATCGAAAGATCTAACATCATTGAGTATGGCTTCTTTGTTTGGTAAGCTTAGGGAACATGAGTTAGAAATGAATAGACTCAATGTTCAAGAAAGTGAAGATAAGCATGTGAGAAGCATTGCCTTAAAAGTTGTCAAGCACAAAAGCAAGCAGGAATCCAGTGATGAAAGTGATAAAAAGAACCTTAGTTTGCTATCTAGAAAGTTTAGCAAATTCTTGAAAATGAACCGCAATAAAGATACTAACAAAGAAAGGTATGGAAACAAAAAAATGTAATGATTTTAATTCCAATAACTATACTTGTTTTGGTTGTGGTGAGCAAGGGCACATAAAGGAAAATTTCCCAAATAAAGAAAGCAAGGAGAAGAAGTCAAGCTACAAAGAAAAGAAGGGAAAGTAAAAAAGGGCCTACATAGCTTGGGATGAGAATGAAGTCTCCTCATCAAGTTCATCATCAAGTGAAGAAGAAAAGGAAAACATATGCTTGATTGCTGAAGGAGATGATGAGTCTTGTAGCTCAAGTGATGGAATCTAGAGAAACATCAGGCACTGAGTCATCTGATCAGGTTCTTGGAAGGAAAAGATCAACATTGAAGTTGAATCAATGTTATGTATCAGTCCAAGGTTCTCAATAGTCAAAAGAGGCTTCTTGATCAAAAGACATTTGTCTCATTGAAGGAACATCATAAAGGATAAGACCTTCCTTATCTCTATCTTTAATTCCTTTTTAAATTTATATTCATGCTTGAATATCTCTTTTAAAAGATCAAATACAAGATCAAATACATCTGTTTTGAATCCTTTCTGCTCATGATTAAAATTCAAAATCTGTTTTACTGCTGCAGAAAAACAACCGATTGTTTCCTTGAAACAACCAATTGTTTTGTATTTGACAACACTGTGAAAGAATGGATTTAATTTCTTTTTAATTTCTGTCTGTTGCAGATAACAATTACGAAAAGATTTGGGTCAATAAAGTTGTGTTGAAAGCCTGTTTATGTTCTGGAGGAAGTTACAACATGTCATAAAGGAATATATTCCAAAAATCTTGAAAATTTAAGAGCTTTTATGACTAGTCATAGATCACATGTGATGACCATGTGATTTTCTGCTTTTTCTGTGCTGGTCTTGGTCAAGTCTTTTCTCTCTAAGAAACTGGAACCCACTCACATCATTGAATGCAGTTTGGTTTTGTGTTTCTTTAAATTCTGTTGCAGTTGTTCTCTCTCATAAGAACAATCAATTGAGCCATCTCTTGCAACAACTCTTGCTCTCCTTGTGTGAGTCTTCTTTGCCCCTTTTTTCTGCTGTCATGGAATCAACTCCTCCTACATCAAAGAGGGTCAAAACCAGAGCAGTGAGGTCTGGAGGGAGATTAGAGGGTTGGTTTTCTGGAGACAATGAGCTCATTGAAAGGTATAGGTTTGAAACTAGCACAAAGGTGATAAACAACCCCAAAGTTGTTTCCTTTGATTGGCTGAAAAGCCAAAAGCTAGATAATGTAAGGAAGCTGCTCAAGGACCAATCTCTAAGAAGGTTCTTGGAGATGAATGGGAACATATACCCTGATTTGATTCGGGTGTTCTACACCAATCTCAAGTTTAAGGGAAACCACCTTGTTTCTCATGTGAAGGGAGTTGACATGGAGATCACTTATGATGTGTGGACTGCTGTTGTTGGTCTGAAATATGTTGGCCTAAGAATCAACAAGGGAAATCTTGGAGTAGTGGAGGATTTCAACAAAGTCAAATACTACAAGAGTTGCTTGAAGAATCAAAATGCCCAAGTGAGAACTTGTTCGATTGGAGGCTTAAAGCTAGATGAAAGGGTGCTTGCTCTTATTGTAACTTGGATTCTTACTCCAAGGGGGAGCAACCATTCTGTCCTTACAGAAAAAGACCTAGTATACATCTACTGCATTATGAAGAAGATCAAAATCAATTGGATCCACATCATCAAAGAACACATGCAAAAAGCCATAAGGTTAAGTGATTATCATTATCCCTATGCTGTTTTAATCTCTAAATTCTTGCTCTATTTTGAAGTGAATATTGAGGATGAGACATCTGAGTTGGTCAAGTCAACACAAGAGATGAACAATGGCTCTCTTAGCAAGATGGGATTCACTAAAATAAATGGGAAATGGTTGAGCAAAGAAGGAGATCATGGTGCTTCATCAAGTGCTGCAACTGCTGATTTTGATGAAGAAGATCAAGCTGCTGACATGGATTTTCACCATGAGGAACAACCTGGAATTAATCTAGGTGCTGGAACCAGTGCAGAAAATCAAGAAGATGAAATGCCATCCATGTCTTCTTTTGAAAGATACATGGTAAATAGGCTTGATGGATTTTCCGAGAATCAAAGAAATCTTCATGATTTGTGTGTAAGCAACTTCTAGAGTATTGACAACAGGTTCAACAACATGGATACACGGTTCATGACCTTGGATGAACATATATAAGCTATTCAGAATCAGATTTTTGAACTTCACTATGGCAAAGATGATTAAAGGAAAAACAACTAGTTGAATTCACGAAACAATCGATTGTTTTTTTGGTCTTGTATCAGTTTTATTGCTTCTATTCTCGATTTTTGTATGATCTGAAACAATTATCTTTTTATCTCTTCCTTTTGTCTATTTATGAAGACAAATAGGGGGAGATTTATGCTGTGTTGTCTTTCATTATCTTTTATTTCTGCAAAACTCTATGTTGTGTATGAATGTTTAAGTAAGCCTTATTTATGCTAGTTTTAAAACTACGGATATACTGTTTCAGTTTTTTGCTCTAACCCTATATCAGAGATATTTTTGCCTTTCTTAAACTTTGTCTTGCAGGAACTACTTCAGATTCAATCAAATCCAACACAAGCAACCAGGGTTTTGTCTTCATCAAATAGGGGGAGATTGTTGAATCAAGTGTGTTCAAATTTTGAAGAATCCAAACCCTTTGAAGGTTGATGGAAGGTAGGATGTGCTTGTTGTTTCTGATGTGTTTTAGAATAGGATCTGGGGTAGATTATCTGTGTTAAATCCACTCTTGATTGAATCCAAAGGTTAAGCATTCTCAAACCTTTTAATTGAAAGTATTTTTCAAACTAAGTGAAAAACAACCTGTTGTTTCAACCGATTATTTTACACTTAGGTGTTTTTAGAAAGGTTCAAAACTGTTTTTGATGGTTGACTTGTTGTCAAACCAAAACAACCGATTGATTCGAGCATTCAACCGATTGTTTGTTTCGGGACCGTAACAGAAAACTGTTTTGTGCTTTGACTGAGCATTAAATGATTTTATAGCTGATTACGCTCCAGTTTTAAATGCTTTGACCAGTCTTTGATTGCAATAAATAATTTGTCCAGATTATGTAACAAACAAGAACTTAGTTTTAATAAAAGAAAAACAGATTTGAGTTTTTCACTGATTTTGCTCTTGAAGAGTTGGAGATTGCTTTGATCAAGAGAGTGTGATATAGGATTTTCATCTTGTATTGATTTCAGATCTTTTCTGTAACAAGTGTAATCCTTTTGTACTTTGAAGAAACTCTGTGTGTGAAGTTGAGAAGTGTTGTGTGTTCTTGAGGTATTGAAGATCAACATTCTTAGTGATGTTTGTGCTGAGCCAAAGGAAGTGTGTGTCTTGAGGGGATCAAGGTCACTTCTTTGGTGGTGTTGTAAGTAATCTAGGGTTGATTGCTTAGTGGATTCCCCAGTGGTTTCTGGGAAGACTGGATGTAGCTCTTGGTTAAGAGTGAACCAGTATAAACCTCTGTGTGCATTCTCTCTATCCCTTGAACTCTTTAAATTCAGTTTATATCTGTGAACTGGTATAAACAACTGATTGTTTCTGCGAAACAACCGATTGTTTTTCTGGTGCTGTGCTAAATTGCTTTGTGTTTTTGGAAAATTGATTTCTTAATCAAGTTTTCTCGAAGTGATTTCATTCTAGACTTAAAAGTTTGCGAAAACCCTCTTTAAACCATTCACCCCTCTAGTTTAAAGCCATACATTGTAACACTTTTGTCACATGGTTATGAAAAAGGAATGATTGAGAAAACTCTCTTCATCAAGAAGTCAAATTCTGAAATTATCCTAGTGCAAATCTATGTTGATGACATCTTCTTTGGTGCTACTCAAGATAGTTTGTGTGAAGAATTTGTGGCAGCAATGCAAGGTGAGTTTGAAATGTCTATGATGGGAGAGCTTCCTTTCTTTCTTGGATTGCTGGTCAAGCAAACAAAGGATGAAATCTTTCTATGCCAATCAAAATATTGCAAAGAAATTCTCAAGAAATTTGAAATGGAAAGTTCCAAGGAAGCAAGCACACCTATGCCTTCAAGCTGTTATACGGATGCGGATGCTGCTGGAAAAGGGGTAGATCAAACAAAATACAGAGGTTTAATTGGCTTCTTACTCTATCTCACAGCAAGTAGATCGGATATCATGTTTGTTGTATGTCTTTGTGCAAGATATCAAGCAAATCCCAAGGAATCTCACTTCAAAGCTGCAAAAAGGATTCTTAAATATCTCAAAGGAACAAAAAATGTTGGTCTATGGTATCCTTCTTACTCTCTTATACATTTAATTGGTTATTCAGATTCTGATTTTGCAGGGTGTAAGCTAGACAGAAAAAGCACAAGTGGAACTTGTCATCTTCTTGGATCAAGCCTTATCTCTTGGCACAGTAAGAAGCAAGCTTGTGTAGCTCTTTCTACTGCAGAGGCTGAATACATTGCTGCTAGGAGCTGCTGTGCACAAATACTTTGGCTCACACAACAACTTGCAGATTTTGGATTGAAGATAAGCAAGGTTCCTTTGCTTTGTGACAACACAAGTGCTATAAATCTCACCAAAAATTAGATTCAACATTCAAGAACTAAGCACATTGAGATTCGTCATCACTTCATATGGTATCATGTGAACAATGGAGATTGAAGTGAAATTCATTGAAACAAAACTGCAACTGACTGATATATTCACAAAACCTCTACAAAAAGAAATGTTTTTCTTCTTAAGAAATGAGTTAGGCATTCTTGACTCTCAAAATCTCTCTTAAACTGTTTTTAATTCTTAAAGTCTATTTGTAAAGACAAATAGCGGGAGAATTGGTTGGTTTTTGTGTTGTCTGCTCTCTATAAAATGTTTTAAACTATTAAATCTCTCCAATTTCAGAAATTGGAACTATTTTCTACTTCTGCTGATAGAAACAACCGATTGAATCAAGGAAACAACCAGTTGTTTGTCTGATACAATGCTTAGTGAATTACTTTTCTAACCTACTACTATAGATGATGTGTATTGCATAAAGTTTTGTTTTGTAGGAACTGCTTCAGATTCAAACAAGTCCAACACAAGCAACCAAGGATTTGTCTTCATCAAATAGGGGGAGATTGCTGATTAAGAGTGATCAAAGGCTTTGAAGAATCCAAATCCAAGTATTTGATGCAAGGCTGAAGTTGCTGCTGTGTTTAGGATAGGATATGAGTAGTTTATTTGTGTAATCCACTCTTTGTTGAATCTAAAGCTAAAATGTTTTTAAAACCTTTTAAGTTTAAAGTGTTTTTCAAACTAAGTAAAAAAACAACTTGTAGTTTTGTCGAAACACCGATTGTTTTACTCTTAGGTGTTTTTGAAAAGGTTGAAAACTGTTTTGGTTGGTTGACCAAAACAATCAATTATTTTGTGATTTCAATCGATTGTTTGTTTGAAAATATGTTTTGTTAGTTGAATGTTCTTTAAATGTTTTTCAACTGAATGCGCTCCTCTATTAAATGCTTTGACCAATCTTTGAAAACCATAAATAGTTTGTTTATGTTTTATAACAAACAAGAAAAACATATTTGAGTTTTTCAGTTGTGAAAGATTGCTTTTAAGTTTTTGAACATTCACATTCAGCTTTGGTTTTCTCAAGAGATAGTGGCATAGGATTACATCTGTATTGATTTCAGTTTATTTTGTAAACAAGTGTAATTCGTTCTAAATACTTTGTAAATTCTGGTGTTGTTGCCAAGGAGTGTTGTGTGCTCTTGCGGTTGTCAAGATCAACATTCTTGGTGAGTGTTGTGCCAAAGGAAGTGTGTTTCTTGAAGGGTTCAAGGTCACTTCTTTGGTGGTTTGTGTGTAATCTGTATTGATTTTTTAATGGATTGCGCAGTGACTTTTGGGGACTGGATGTAGCTCTTGGTTTAAGAGTGAATCAGTATAAACTGTTTGTGTATCTCTTTCTTCCCTTAAACTCATTTAAATTCAGTTGTTATTGCTTTGCTGGTATAAACAACCGATTGTTTCGAAGAAACAACCGATTGTTTTTCTGGTACTTTGATGTTTTGTGCTTTATATCTTGGCTAACTGTATTTCTGATTGAGTTTCATACAAAGGATTTTGTTCTAGTTGAAATTTTTTTCGAAAACCCATTGTAAACAATTCACCCCCCCTCTCGTTTAAGGCCATATATTCTAACAATTCTAACTTGAGGTGTGTGTTGGTGCAAAGAGGGTGAGTTGATGTTGTGGGATTCAAAGTCACCTCTTTGTGGTGTGTGTTGTAATTTGGTTTTGATTACTAGTGGAATACTCAGAAGTTGTTCTGAGGACTGGATGTAACTCAGGGTTGAGTGAACCAGTATCATCTGATTGTGTAAATCTCTCTATCTCTCTTTATTATAATTTGTTTGATATTTGATTTGCTGTCATAATCAACCGATTATTTCATATTTGAATCGGCTAATATTCTTGCTTTATAAATTGGTTATACCTGCTTTTATCTTTGTGATATAAACAACCGGTTATATCGAAATATCATCGATTGTTTTATTGATAACAATTTTATTGCTCATTGCTTTTGGCTTCTTTGATTCTTCTTTCTGTAAATCATTAAAGAACTTCATTCTTAGTCTTTATTTGCGAAAAACTTTCATAAACAATTCACTCCCCTCTTGTTTAAGCCATCTTTACTTACAATATTGAAATACACAATTCAAAATGCATTTATTACATTTTGGATTGTGCATTCTGGATTAATGTGTTTTCGTATTTCATGACGATGCAACTATAGAACCAACAAGGAACAAAATATCATAAACATTTACATCTTATTGGATTATATAATATGGATTAAGTTTTTCCATTTCAAATTAGTCAATCCAAAACTTTTTTTTCTATAAAAGAAATTAGTCCAAATGTTTTTTTATAATTTGAAAAGTATTATAAACATAATGAAATAGTTTTGACAATTGTTGGATCTTCATTCTCCCATATCATACTTCCTCGCTTAGATTGTGCATATTTAAATAAGCTCATAACTTTCTATTTGTTCTTATCATTATTTTTCACCTCTTATGGCTCTAAGTGACATGTTCGACTAAGGTATAACATATTAACAAGTAAATGTTGGCAATGCTTTAGTACAATGTCTTTTGAGCTATCTATTGAAACAAAGATAACATGAAAGAGTAGAGACAAGTATTAGTGGAAATCTTCATCATTTTCATATGCAATTTTAGTAAGAAGAAATAGTATTATATATGCATGCATAAGTGAGTGTTGTTGATGACCTTTTAAGGTTGATTGAAGTTCTTTTGCATTCACACCATGCATAACACTCCCACCATGAAGTTTGAAACTACACATTTTTTCAAACAATTCATTATGTTTGTATATACTTTTTGGATTATTAATTACTTTCAAATTTATTTTTTTTATAAAAAACAAAGTTATAGATTGATTAATCCAGAGTGGAAAAACTTAATTATGCATCACATAATGCAGAAGTTAAAATTTTTTGTGCTATGTTTAGGATTGCATAACATTTAACATTATGGAATATGCAATATGAAATGCATTATCTAGAAATTCATTGTGGATTGCATAATTTGAAATGTTAAATAATATTGAAATTAAATAATACTAGATTATGAAATTTGAAATGCAAAACCAAATATTTTAATTCTCAAATTGTGCAATATAAACTTTTTGAATAACTCAATTCAAAGTTTTCCCAACAAATTTGCATGAATAGGGTACTTTTGACATTTTTCACACTTTACAGAGATGCAAGAGAAAATCATGAGGGTGCAGGAAGAAAGAGCTTTACTCTCAATACTCTTTTTTTTTTATATGAAGAAGGGCCTTGGTCCCAAATTACAAGCAAACAACACATGGGATCCAAATCCTTGTAACATTATTAAATAAAGGTATAATTATCTTATTGGTCCATACATTTAGATTCAATATTCAATTTAGTATAGTGGTTTAAAAAAAATCAATTTGGTCCCTTTGATTTTAAAAAAGTACCTAAAATGGTCATTTATGTTAACTCCCTCCCAACGACGTCAAGTGTTGCTTATGTGGCAGAGAAAATTGTTGATCTGGAATGTGAATTAAATGACAAATGAGATTGGGTGTTAAGTGAGGTGGAAAGTGGAGGGGTTTGGAAGATATTAGAAAAGTTTGGGGGTTAGGATTTCTCCCATTCGTTAATGTTTTTGGAGGGTGGTCTATCAACGAATACTAGGGTCGTTTGTGGAGGTGGTTCAATACTAGGGTGTGTTGGAGGTTGTTGTGGAGTTCAGTTTTATGGATTTTTTGATAGGAGGAAGGAGTTTACTTTTGTGGATTTGTTGTTGTTTGGTGTTTCCTTGAGTGGGCATGAATGTCTGGCTATAGGTATACATCTGCATCATCATGCACCTGTAATTGGATGAGAGAGCAAAATCGGTCCAATTGTAGCCATGATGGTGGGAGAAAGACCACATTGGTTACTCTTATGTGCAATTGGATAGAATTTGCAGTTTTGATAGCAACAACTGTAAAAAATGGTGGGATACAATTTTGGGGGTGTCCAAAGTACAAGGCGAGATGTATTGAACTGTGTTTTATGAAAAAAAATATGCATATTTGATATTGATTATTTTGATTAACGTTTTGTCCAATACAAAGTAGGAATGGCGTAAGCATGAGATGCAATTTCTTTAGATGGTGCATTGAAGATACTGAGGATGACAAAGATGGAATTATTGCAAGAGAAAGAAATAAGATTTGTAGTTTGGAAAAATGTCTTAAGGTGTCAAGAACGTGGATTAAAATGTTAGTAGGATTGTCTGTTGTTGTACTAAACATTGTTATGTTGACTATTTTCTTAAAATTCCCATGATGTATGTGTTTCCTTTAGGATTGTGATTGAATGAGTTAATGTAATATGTATTAGTACAATGTATTGAGGTTATCCCAATTTTTTTATTATTTTAGTATAAGTAATGAAAATTTATTTTAATGAACCAAATATTTGAATTTGAGTATTAATTAATGAACCAAATATTTGAATTTGATTTCAGTATCATGCCAAATGTAGAATGAAATTTAATGATAGAAAATGTGTTGTATAATATAAAATGAAACCATGAAGCAAACCAAATAAGCAAAGCCATCAATGTACTACCAAACTTACCATCCATGTACAACTTTATTCAGTGCATGTAAATAAGAAGTGTATTCTCCACTTGATAATATCAATGTACTGCCAAAATTATCAAACACATTGGCTACATGAACATGAACCTAAATGTCATTCGAAAATACATTAACATGAGGCTACAATAATTGTTTTTCAAAATACACAATTATATACTAAAATCAATCTTGACTTTTAAAAGTGCCTTCTCTTAGACTGTAACATAAGTCTCGTGTTGGGTCTACTCAATTTTGCACTTGATCTTGTTGTCCTTGGAGCTGGTTGAGATGATTGATGTGGTTGGGAATCTGTTGGTTGAGAAGGGGGAGATGATGGATATCATTGGCTTGGAGTTGCCTCAGATGGACCTGCCTCACACAGAGCTTGTTGAGATGGTTTTTCAGTGCATGACTTTCTGTTGTGGCTAAGCTTATGACATATACCATATTTTTTTCTTTAATTTAGTTTGGCCAAACTAAGTCTTGTTCTTCATTACCTCCCATGCTTCCAACCTTCTCTTCTTTTTTGGTCTTCCAAGCATCTTCTTTGTGGGAGGTGACAAAACATTTGGCATTTTAGTTTCTCCAACACTTGTTCACCGTTCACTAGATAGATAATTGAGTTGTACACCTCTGCATATGTTGCCTTATTGGACCAAAATGAAATGAAGTTAATTGCATCCAAATTCACAAATTTCATTGCATGTAGTGCATGACAACAAGATATTACAGTCAACATCCATCTTTCGCAACTGCATTCCTTTATGTCCAAGTTAACGACAAATTTTTCTCCAATGATATAGATATGTTTGACCTCGAATAAGTGATCTACATAAGAGCTATGATCATCCAATCTATACTTATAACATTTCTAGGAAGCACAAACAGAAAGATCTGCCACGTGTCACTCCCATGTTTTTTGAAAAAAAAACAAAAAATCATATTTACCCAAACAATAATGTTTTACACGTGGTGCATTGTGAGGCTTCCTGAGTCTTTATGGGAAGCAAATGGGCCCGTGCTTTAGCTAGCCCAAAATGAGGGAATCGACCCAATGTGAAGAGGTGTTAGGATTTCTGAAGGTGTGTTAGGGCATATTTTCTTTTTGCAATCTGTTCATCTAATTTGTGTTTCCAGTTTAATTTGTGTTTCCAATTTTGTTCTACGTTTTCCAGTTTTCTTCTGCAATATGTTCATGTAAGTTGTGTTATTATGAACAGATTGTGTTTTCAAATACATTGTTATCATGAATATTTTGTTCAGGGTTTATTTCTAGCTTTTTCATATTTTTTTTTCCATGTAATTTGCGCATTTAATCCAACTTTAAAAATGTATTTGTGTTTCCCTCGTTTATGCTATTTAATAATAATAATAATAATTATTATTATTATTATTTAATTTCACCAGAGTGGTTATTCTTCATATATTTATTTATATTAATTAAGTGTAATGATGGATTCTAATTCTTACTCCTTCATTTCATATCTATCCATTATGACATGTCATATATGAAGCATAGGATGATACTCACGAATCACAAATGAAATGAAAAATTTCACCAAGCCCAAAGGCTTTGCATTTAGCTCTCTTTCTAAAATCTTCTTTCTCACTTCTATAGTAGATCCATTGTGCACACAGACGTTGATAAAAAAAACCTAAAGTTCTATCATTAGCATGTTATCAAATCAATGTAATCTTAAGTTGTACTTTATATTGTTTCATTTGTCATTAAGTTAGTCATTTGTATTTAAGTTATACAATAATAAAAAATCTAAATTAAATTGCCATCTATTTATAAATATCATTACTAAAATGGTTATTTGTCCTTAATTTTTTTTTTATCTTCAATGAGTGATCCTCTCACAAACAGAATTAGGCATCAAATATTTCGTATTTTTATGATTAATTTATTATTCATTTACAAAATTAAGAATTATCTATTGTTTTCAAAACTATATGGGTTACATATCTTCGATGAATGCCTTTGTCTGGATAGAGTTAGGTGACAAAAATGAAAAACAAATTTTTTTTTTAAATTTAAACATTCATCTTATCAATTCGAATTAAAAATGATTTTAACTAAGTTTGTATAAAAAAAACACAATTTTCTGTAAAAAGAATGAATGCTCGTGAATAAATATTATTAATATATTAATATTAATATTAGATTACTATAATAATTCAAATTACAATTATTATTAAAATTAAAATTACAATTAGAATATAATTGATAGTCTGGGATAGAATTTAAAACACTTCTTTTGCATTCTAATCTTTACTCATTCTCATCTTTTGTTGCGTTCTTCTTCTATGGCAAACGACCTCCAGGATCTCCGTAAAGAAACAAGGCCATGCAAAAAAAAAGGTTCTATTCTATGATGAAATTATTAATTTTGTACAACACCCTTTGATGTGCATTTAGAATTATACTTAGGTTACATTCCAAACATTGTTATATACATGCATTCAAAATTCTAAGATGTGGGATATGTTTTTTTTAAGTCCACAGTATATTGACACATTACCAGAAAACAATGAAATATAAACCAATTTTAAAAATTAAAACTAATTAGCTGCTATAATGATTAAATTAGAGATCATTTTAGAGACTAATAAAAATTTGGGTTTCTAAATTAGTTTTTATTATGGTTAAATAGTTTCTAAATTGGTATCTAATTAGTTAACAAGTTTTAACTATCAATTATTTAAATTTTAAATTTGGTAGCAAAAACCTTGGTAGCTAATTAGTTACTAATTTAGAAACCATTTAACAATAATAGAAACTAATTTAAAAACAATTTTTTTTAGTTTATAAAATAATCTCTAATTTAGTCACTATAGTAACTATTCAATGTAATTGTAGTGTCATTGATTCCTCGGAAATAAATTAAGTTCCTAATTAATCAAAATCCTAAATAAATACAAACCATAAATTATTTACGATCATACATAAATAAAAATCTCAAAAAAATAAAATTCCTAAATTATTCAAAATCCTAAATAAATACAAATCTAAATTATTTAATGTAATACTTAAATAAAAATTTACAATAAATAAAATACCTAAATTATTCAAAATTATAAACCTATAAAAATCCTAAATTATTGAGTGTTATAAACAAAAATAACAATAAATAAAATTTCTAAGTTATTAAAATTTATAAATTAATGCAAACTCAAAATTATTTAATGTTCTACTTAAATAAAAATCTAAAATAAATAAAATTTCTAAATTATTAAAATTTGTAATTTCAAACCTAAATTACTTAATGTTCTACTTAAATAAAATTCAGAAATAAATTAAATTTCTAAATTGTTCAAAATCTTATGTTCCTACCGGTTGACTCGACTGTCTTTGTACGTCTCACGATACTCCTATTCCCAATTTTTTGTGCCTTTGTTCGTGCCTTTCTCTCGATCAAACACCTAAAATCACAAAGACAAAGGGCGCCCTAGAGGCTGTTTGCACTCCGACGCTCAAGTCAATCTTAGGGCTAGGAAACACCAAAACTGTTAAGCGTAAAAGCTCTGCGTAAACTCTGTGTGTGAAGCGGCGCAAATGAATAGTGTACCTTGTTAGGTTTATTATTACCCTTTATATAGCCTAGGGTTTCCACTGTTTCCGCTACCCAAATTAAGATTTCAGAGGGTGGGCCCTAGCGTCGCTATTACTCACTCTTTGGGCAACCTAGCGCGTAAGGCTCCCTTACTAGAGTGCAACCTCTAACGGGATGACCACCTGGGTGCCAACTTGTGCACCTGATCTCTAGGGTCACCTGTCCCTGGGAGTGCCCTAGCCGTTCACGTGCCATGCATGCAGCTCATCCCTAGAACGTGACCCTCTCAGGTCGTATCTTTTCCAGTTGCTCTTTACTTGTGTTACGCTT
Organism: Phaseolus vulgaris; assembly: GCF_051622355.1. Classification (NCBI taxonomy): domain Eukaryota; kingdom Viridiplantae; phylum Streptophyta; class Magnoliopsida; order Fabales; family Fabaceae; genus Phaseolus; species Phaseolus vulgaris. Next base: position 21,554,913 of record NC_143500.1, read on the forward strand.
GAACGCGTCATCCGCACCACACGCATGGACCCTCGTGACCTAGGCTTCTCCCTAACTGTTAACTAGTGAGTGGTCTGGGATCCACCTCTCGTGGCCCAGCTTTGCTATTTGACTTGTCGAGGTCCGAGGTTAGCATATTCTGATGACCGATGTTTGACCACTCCTCGATCCTTTGAGCGTACTGTCTGCGTGACACTCTAGGCATACCGCTAGTGGGACTGATAGCTGTCGTTTTGCTGTCAAATTAATATGACTCTAGCGTAGACTTGTCTAACACTAGAGAGATGATAGTATAATTGTGGACAAATGTCCCCAAGTCGTCTCCCAACGAATCCAATAGTAAAATCAGTTGATCAGGGTTTAAAATCTATCTGCAAGCAATAAAAGTTAGCAATAACAATAAAGATGAAAAGGGGGTTTGAGATAGTTGTGCAGAAAATATAAAAGAAATTAAAATAGCAAATAAAAAGCGGTTGATCCCAAGTTCTTCCACCATTGAATTCTTCACAGGTTCTCTAAAGATTAATCTTTTCTCAATCCTCCAACAGAGCTAAACCAGATTGAACATGCGCCGATCTGATTCAACTGAAACTCACTAGTAAAGCATGCGTCTACTAGTTTAATCAATACCCACTTTGTTCCATGCGTATACTCCATGGGAATGCTTACCTCCTCTCCCTTGAATCATGCGCCCAAGAAATTAATTAGAACAATGGAACTAACTAAGAAACCAAAGTTTAAGATAAGGAAGACTCTCAATCATGCGTTCAAGTACAACCTCTCACAAAAACCAGTTTTCCAGGAGATTAGACAATAAAAACAACTGTTATAGAGAATTAAAAATCGAAACTTTTATTGAACAAAACCTCAGAACTCAATGGGGAATTACAAAAGAATCAACCAAAAAGGTTTAGCCTTCCATGCGGAGGCAAAACAAAAGAATTACTAAGAAGAAAATAAACTAAGAAAACCCTATGAAGCTCTCTCTTTTCTCCTTGATGCTTGTGTCCTTTTATAGGCTTTTCTGCTCTAAGGATCTTGAGAGAATATTGTAGTTTATATTTTGTTAACCGTTTCCAAGTTTCTATCTTTCCAGAATTCTTGTATTTTGCAGAAGATTTGCTTCCAATTATGTTTCTGAGATATTGTAGATTTTATTTTCTCTTTCTTCTCCTCATAATTTGTTTTCTGTTTTGGTTCAAGAAGGAACTTGGACTTTTGCATATTTGGCCCATTCACAAAGGTAGATGCTTCCTCTGGATAATTTACTCTAAAAACACAAAATTAACAATAATAATAGTTAAGGCCCAAATAAACCCAATTATAAGAATATTAATTAAAACAATGGATTTATTTATTATTATAGTTCAATAATCTATGAATAAGGCTAGTGAGTGTGAATAAATATATGCTCATCAAATACCCCCACACTTATCCTTTTGTACTCCCGGGCAAAACATTCTAAGGTTTAGAAAGAAAAGAAAAACAATGCAAATAACAAATAGAAAATTCTAAGAATTCATAATGAAAGACATGATATAATTTCAAGAAATCAAGGAATCAAGAAAAATGTGAATGGAAATTCCTATATTTTAATATACAAGTAGGTAATTGAAATCGAAGGTTGAATTAAAATTGACAAAACTTCATTGGACACTCTCAAACTCTCAAGTGTTTAGGGTTTGTATTTACGCTCAGCACCCATGCAGACAAACACTACCATATGCTTAGCAAGACTCTAATATTCACAACAACCGAAAAAAACATGCAATCAAAGATCAAAAGGACTTCATAAGGGATGTAATGAGGCTAAGGTAAAGGCAGGTAAAAGGGGAAAAGAGGCTTAAAACCATAAAAAAACAAAGGAGCAATGGTGGGTAGGTCTAAAAACAAGTGTAAGTATTATGACAATTCAACTACTCTTTTTATTTCAAGATATATTTTTGTTCATATAGTAGACAGTCAATCCAATGTATTAGAGGATCCACTATTATTTTCTTTATTTTGCTTTGTTTTTCTTTTTCTTGTTGTATTCTTTTTTTTTTCTATCCATTTTTTTATATCCATTTTTTTTTCTTTTTTCCTTTTTTTTTAAAAAAAAAACTGAAGAGGTAAACTATGAAAGTGACATACACCCCCACACTTATTCAAAAACCTATTCCCAAATAATTTCAAAGCTCTTTTATCTTCTAAGGTAGGGACAAACATGGTTTTTCTGTTTTGAGGCTTGTAATGAGGGTTAAAAATAAGAAAAAGGCTATAGGCTCAAGGGGCTAACAAATGGATTATCATAAAGGTAGGCTAATATGGCTAGTGGGTTAATTTAAACAAAGAATGCCTCTATCATATCAATTCATACATGTAAATCACAATTGTAAAATAAAGAATCAAGCTAAGTTCTAGGGTATAAGCAAACATGAGTGAAAACACACTAAAAAGAGTATTAAATGATATATCAATTAAGGCTCAAAACTCACTTGGGACATTCTATCAAAAGATTCAACCCAAAATTTCTCATAACCAACTTATTTATCAATTTTTAAGAAAATCCAAACAACAAAGATCAAGAAACCAAGATTTTCAAGAATTATAAAACATGTCAGCCATTAGACAATCCTAAAAAAGCTCATTTATTTTAACAGAAGCAAAAAAAAATTCAAACAATTAAAAGAAAAAAAAAACACAAAAATAAATCAACAAAAGATAAATCCTAAACTATGATTCTCCTCCCCCACACTTAAATCATACATTGTCCTCAATGTAAAATCAATAAATAAATGTGTATAATAAAAGTGAGAGAAGAAGTACTCCCTCATTCAGCTTGAGGGAAGTGGCAGCCGGAGTTGTTTCAACCATCCCCTCTACAGTATAAGCCAAGACTCTTCATCCACAGTGGTGTAGAAACACTATTAGCTGGAGCATCTAACCAAAGCATGCAGTACATTGGTAAACTATGTAACAAAAATATTATGATGAAGAAGCCTTGAAATAGTGCATAGAACTGGGGTAGGTCTGGAGGGCGTGTGAAATGGTACAGTTTCTTCCATGAATGGATGATGGTATTGTCCAAAGTATAGATGGAAGATGTAAATTTATTCAATATAGACGATCTAATATGGGTAACTGTTTGGGGATCGTCTAAGGGTGGTGGTCTAAGGCTAGACAGTCTAGCTAGGGTAGATGATCTAGTTGGCGTGCGAGATGGAATGAAATGTAAGTTAGAAGGTGGTGGTGGCTGGTAGAGGGTGCTTTCAAATGTTCCAATTATGGTAGAAGGTGTAGCCAGTGGAGATGATGGAATGAGTGATATGGGCTTCACCTTAAATAGTGGAGGTTGTATTCTTTGAAGCTTTAAGGATGGAAGAATAATATCATCTTCTTCTCCACTAGCAGTGTCTACTTGAAGGATGGGTAACATCTGCTCTTCCTCTTCTTGTATTACCTCCAAAACTATGTCAGAGCCATCTGCTAGTGCACAATCTTTTTTAGTAGATTCGGCAAGTATAGCAACATCAACAACTTCTCTATCAAGACTTGCATCACAAGAGTTAGTGCACTTCTCTATCTTAACCTTCCTTCTTCAAAGCTCAAGACTTTCCACCATCTCGATCTAAAAGGTATGAACTTTGTGCATTTCTCACCCTTGCTCTGCTATCTTACTGTTGAATAATTGTATGGGACTGTTTAAATTCTCGCATTTAGGTTTTCTGCACTTTATGTTTTCCCCGTTTGCGTTGCACCCCTATTTTAGGTTTTTCTGGGTTTTTCCTTCATCTTCCACTGAACCTTCGTTTCTTCCTTCTTTTTCTTCTCCCTTTTTGACTCCCTTTCAGATGGCTAGAACCAAAACAACTTCAAACCCTCATCCACAAGTATATTACAGAGCCTTATACCCCTGGGCCTCTGAGGACCTCCTTGTTGAGACCTCCGCTCTCACCTCCTGTAAGGACGTGATGAAACATAGGGAGGATGAGGCCGCTCACATGCTTCGTGTGTTTGGGCGAGAGTGCGATGCTTATGTATTCGTCCAACCCTGCACTGCGGGCGAACCCGTGTGCGCTAATGAACGCACAAACAACGAGGAACCCTTCTTCTTCCTTCACGCCACCGTCTTCAAACGAATCAAACTTCGTTTGCTGCTCACAAGGTTCGAGCGGGCTCAATTGACGGAGATCAACGTGGCCCTTGCACAACTGCATCCTAACAGCTAGGCCTTCGTGAAGGCGTTCAGTATTCTCTGCAACCACATCGGACACGCCTCCTCTATGGACGTGTTCCTCTATTTCTTCGAGGCCAAGAATCTAGGGAAAAAGCTTTGGGTAAGCTTTAATGGGGTGGTAGGGAGAGTTCTCCTCACCTTGTTTCAACAATTGTATAAGGGCTTCAAAGAGAAGTTCTTCAGAGTGTGTTGTAATGACTACGACCGCACACTTCTAGATGGCTTCCCACTCTATTGGGTGAAGAAGCTAGATTTCAAGAAGCCGAGGAATCTTAAGGAGCTGACTCCTCAGGATCGCGAGCTCTGCCAGGTCTTCACCAGCCTAGGGGCGGTGTTCAACACTGCCTAGTTGATTAAGCATGAGTTCAACCCTCCTGACCTCAAAGACTATATCGGTACTTGTTTCCATACCTTTCTCACCTACTTTGCGTGTTTTTGGTCATCTTGCACATCTTGAGTTTTGTTTTTGCTTCTTAGCTCCTCTATTAGAATACTGCCATACTTGCATACTCTGCCTCTTTATGCTCTCATGCTTACTCTTGTATTCTGAATTGCTTTGCTGACCTCTTGGGCTCCGACCTTGGTGCAGGTATGGTACTGAACGAGGAAAAATGGGCGAGGCTTGCTAACACCCTTGCTCGGCACTCAGGGGCGCTTGGGGCCGCGGGTGCCTTCTCTCCTCCCACTCCCGTCTCTGCCGCCGCGCGCCTTCCCCCACTCTTCCTTCCTCCATTCCCTCCGCTCCCATCGTTGCAGTCCCCCTCATCGCCGTCCAAGCATCAACCGTTTCAGCCCCCCTTGAGAAAGGCAAGGGGGTGTTGGAAATTGCGTCTGACGAGGACTCAACGGAGGGGCCTGTCTTCAAAAGACGCAGGCCGATGATAGCTGCAACCTCACACTCCACAACCGAGGGTCGCCCTGCCTCTTTTAGGGAGCACCTGCCAAGTGCCTCCTCACCTCGTGGCCCTCTCGTTCTTAATGGTGGTAGGGAGAGCGCCCCTAGTGATGGGCAAACCCCACCTGCGCCCAAGCTCCATGTCGTCCTTCAGCACACCCTCAAGGGCTTCCAACAACGGGTAGCAGCGGAGGTTTGCGAGGACACGACCAGGGAAAGCTTGGGACTTGGCTTTGGTGAGCTCCTTGCCCAAGCAACTGCCTACCTTGACAAGGCCAAGGCAATGAGGGAGCAGCTGGCCTTGGTGGCGGCGAAGGCTAAAGAGGACTTGGTACTGGCGGAAGAAAAAAAGAAGGAAGAGCTGGCCCAGTTGGTCCTGATCTTCACCAACCGGGAAACCGCCCTAGACTAGGAGCTAAGCAGTCTCCGCCAGACCGAGAAAGAGATCAAGAAACGGCTCAATGAAAAAGGTCAAGAGTATACGGAGCTTGAATCCAAAGTCTTGCCCTTGTGCACTAGGGCGGTGGAGCTGAAGAAGGAAGTTGAGGTGGCTAAGGCCAAGATGGCTAGACTTGAAGAGAGAGCCACCAATCAGGAGGTGCAGCTGGGTCGCATGGAGGCTGAGCTCACTCAACAGGCTGAAAACTTCAAAAAAGTTGAGGCCGAGCTGATCGAGGACGCTGCCAATGCGTATGTTGCAGGGTTCGAGGACTTCCTTGCTCAGGTTGCCTGCACGCACCCTGAGATGGACGCCTCACCCTTCACCACATCAAATCGTGTGGTGGATGGGCAGATCGTGCCCAGGGTGCCACCATCATAGGTTGTACTTGGTCCCCCAGTGAACAATTCCTCTTTGTATATGAGTGCACCATTTTCTTTCAACTATCTGAGTTGTTTGCATGCTTTAAATTTTCAACTACTTTATCTTTCTCAAACTTGATCTGTTTGAACTTCGCGCATAACTTGCTTGGTCTTGACATGTCTGAATGTCGCTCTTTCATTTCGCCTAACTTGCATTCTTCGTTTAGGATCATTAACTGTTGTACTTCGCGTTGATGTTTCTAACAACACCTTTGACCAATACTTGAACCTTAGGTAGCACGCTTACTCACCCTGACCCCACTGTAGGCTCTTCCTCAGACAGCGAGGTTGTGTGTGCTAACCTGTAACTGAGCTTACCCTCTTACACAAAGGTGAGCGAACTTCTGAGGGTCACTCTTCGAACCTGCTTCATAAAGCCTGGGAAAGACTTAGCTGTGAACTGGGTTGTTTAACCTTGGCGTTCTCACCTGAGGGGGGGAGGGGGGGGGTGTTCTCTACGAACCTACCTTTCCCACTCTCGAGACCTCTAACGCAAGGGAACTAGCTCGAAATTGACCTCATCTTCGCTCAAAAGCGAGGAGGGTTTAACTGGTGAACTATTTCGTTCAACCTTAGCATTCTCACTTGAGGGAGGGGGGGGGGGGTGTTCTCTGCAAACCTACCTTTCCCGCTCTCGAGACCTCTAACGCAAGGGAACTAACTCGAAACTGACCTCATCTTTGCTCAAAGGCGAGGAGGGTTTAACTGGTGAACTATTTCGTTCAACCTTGATGTTCTCACTCGAGGGGGGGTGTTCTCTACGAACCTACCTTTCCCGCTCTGGAGACCTCTAATGCAAGGGAATAGTTCGTATCTGCATTGTACAAAAATTCGAGAATATACTTCAATAGAAATTTATTGGGTGACCTCATTAAAAAACCCTAATAAAGGGAAAAAAGCGTTCCCTAAGAACAATGTACAATGTTACTGTTCAACTGAAATAAAACTTGAGGTTGGTCGAATTCCATGTACGAGGAATCATGCCTCCCTCCAGCGTCTCAAGCTTGTATGCTCCATTCCCAGGGGCCTCTATCACTCTGAAAGGACCAGTCCACTTGGGGGATAACTTGTTCTCTAGCTGATATGGGTGGGCCTTCCACATCACCAGGTTGGCGACTTGGAATTGGTGAGGCTTCAGCTTCGAGTTGTACTTGTACTCCACCCTTCTCTTCAATGCTTCAGCTTTAATTCTTGCTTCCTCCCTAACCTTGTCCAGTAGGTCCAGGTTCACCTTCCTCTCTTCGTTGGACTCTTCAGCCACGAAGTTCTGGAAGCGTGGCGAGCTCTCCTAGATCTCCATTGGAATCATCGCGTCCGACCCATACACCAAGCTTAAGGGTGTCTTTCTGGTGGTGGAGTGGGGAGTGGTGTAAGCCCACACAATTCTAGGAACTTCCTCTGCCCAAGTTCCTTTGGCCTTCTCAAGCCTCCTCTTCAGACTTCTGAGCAGGAGTCTGTTGGCAAACTCGACCTGCCCATTCGAGGGTGCTCGACTGATGCGAACACCTGCTTTATTCCAACTTCTAAGTATAATTTGCCCAGTTGTTGACTTGCAAACTGTGTGCCATTGTCAAACACCAAACGTTTCGGCACCCCAAAACATCACACTATATTCTTCCACACGAAGTGCGTGATCTTGTGGGTCGTGATCTGCGCCACTGGCTCACCCTCGATCCACTTCGTGAAGTACTCTATGGCGACCACGAGGTACTTCATCTGCCTTATTGCTAAAGGAAAAGGTTCCAGGATATTGATCCCCCACGTATGAAATGGCCAAGGGCTATAAATCGACCTAAGCTCCTCTGGCGGCGCCTTGTGCCAGTCAGCGTGTTGCTAACATTTCTTGCGCTGCTGTGCATACCTCGTGCAGTCTTCCCTTACGGTCGGCCAATAATATTTCGCACGAATGGCCTTTGATGCTAGAGATCGTCCACCGATGTGACTCCCATATATCCCTTCGTGGAGCTTCGCCATTGTGCGTGTGCATTGGTCTCAGCTTACGCATACCAAGATTGGGTGGGTGAACCCGTGTCTAAACAACTCTCCGTTAATGAGAGTGTACTTGGCAGAATTTTTCTTGATTTTCCTGGCCTCTGCGGGTTCCAATAAAAGTACCCCATCAGCCAAGTAGCGCTTGTAGGGCGTCATCCAGGTTTCTCCTCCTTCGACTAGGCAAACCTGCATTGCTTCCTCCCCCAAGACTGGATACATGCTTATCTTTGGGGTCTGCAGTGTCTCTTGGGTCAACGACCGATGACTCATCGTCCCTCCTCTTGTCGTGCTGATCTGGTGCACCCCCACCCAGTTATCTACGATAAATGTTCGAGGTGTCTTCAGGGTCTCCTGTATGACCGTCCTCTGCCTGCCCCCTTCCCGAACTGGCGAGCTTAGCCAGCAAGTCAGCTCGAACATTTTGCTCTCTTGGGACATGCTCCAACTTGAACACCACGAATGACCCCTTCAGAATCTGGACATACCCAAGGTATGCGACCATCTGAGGGTCCTTGACCTGGTATTCTCTAGTCACCTGGCCTATTGGAGTCACTCTTTGCCAACAGACTTTGTGCTTCCATCTCCTTCACCAACAGCATGCCAACAATGAGGGCCTCGTACTCCACCTGATTGTTGCTGGCCTTAAAGGCGAACCGTAGGGCCTTCTCAATCAAAAGCCCATTCGGTCCCTCCAAGATGACACCTACCTCGCTGCCTTGTTGGTTAGAGGACCCGTCTACGGAGAGCACCCACCGGAAGTTGGCTTCCTCTTGGTGCGCATCTGCCGATGAGAGCTCTACCACAAAATCTGCGTAGACTTAGCCTTTGATAGGACCTCGAGGCTCTTACTGGACATCAAACTCTGAGAGTTCTACTGCCCATCGTACCATCCTTCCCACTACGTCTGGTTTCTATAGGACCTTACGAATAGGCAAGTCTGCCATCACCACCACTGTAAAACTTTGGAAATAATGGCGAAGTCTCCTTGCTGAGAATACCACTGCTAGAGCCGCCTTTTCCAGGGCCTGGTATCTTACCTCGGGCCCTTGCAATACTTTGCTTACAAAGTATATGGGTTTTTGCACTTGGTCCTACTCCTGCACAAGGACCGAACTGATCGTCCGCTCCATCACAGAGAAGTACAAGCGAAGTGGAGTACCTAACTGTGGCTTGCACAACACTGGAGGACTGACCAGGTATTCTTTCAACTTGAGGAACGCCTCTTCACATTTTATGGTCCAAATGAACCTGTTGTTCCTCCTCAAACACTGGAAGTAAGGGTGACCCTTGTCTCCTCCAACTGATACAAATCTGGACAGAGCGACCATCTGCCCTGTCAACTGTTGCACCTCCTTCACTGAGATTAGGCTTCTCATCGTGAGGATTACAACGCACTTCTCGAGGTTCGCCTCTATCCCATGCTCGGTGAGTAAGAAACCCAAAAATTTACTTGCTTCCACCCTGAACACGCACTTTTCGGGGTTTAGCTTTAGTCTGTACTTAGCTATCGTTGTAAATAGCTCTTCCAAGTCAACCACATGCTGATCTTTTACCTGCGAGGTCACTACCATGTCGTCCACGTAGGCTTGCACATTTCGCCCTATCATGGGCGCGAGCACTCTGTCCATCAGCCTTTGGTAGGTGGCGCTTGCGTTTTTCAGCTCAAAAGGCATTACTGTGTAACAGTAGCAAGATAGTTTTGTCATGAACAATGCACACTCGTCCCTGGGGTGCGTTTTAATCTGGTTGTATCCAGAAAAAGCATCCAGGATACTGAACATCTTGCAGCCCGAAGCATTGTTCACCAAGGCGTCGATGCTTGGTAGAGGGTAGGAGTCTTTCGGGCATGCTTTGTTGAGGTCGGTGAATTCAACGCACATCTTCCAGTTCCCGTTGGCCTTCTTCACCAAGACCACATTGGCCAACCATTCGGGGTACTGGATCTCCCTTATGTGGTCAGCGTTCAACAGCTTCTTTGTTTCTTCTTTAATGACCTGTCGCTTTTCTTCGTTGAATTTCCTTCTTCTCTGGAGGACAAGCCTGACCTTAGGATCCATGGTGAGGCAGTGGCACAGGAAGTCTGGGTCTATGCCTGGCATGTCCGAGGCGGACCATGCGAAGGCATCCAGATGTCGTGCTATGACCTCGGCGATTTAGTCCAGTGCCGTTTGGCCTAGCAACTTGCCAAGCTTGAATGTCTTACCTCCAATTTCCCTCTCCATAACCTCCCCGACTGGTTCGGGTCGCCTCTCTCGGGCGATCTCTACTCGGGCTATCTCTGATGGGGCGACCCCTTCCTCACTTGGAGCCCTGATGGTAACCATGAACACCCCCCTCTTCGTCTTGAGGTTGTTCTCATAACATCTCTTAGCCTCCTTCTGATCTGACTTCATGGTAATCACCTTTCCCCCCAAGTTAGGCAACTTCATCTTCATGTGCCTCATCGACGATATCGCCCTCAGCCTGTTCAACGTATGTCTACCTAGCAATACGTTATATGCATAGGGGGTGTTGACGACGAGGTACCTAATGTTCTCTGTACAGGACGCGTCACCGTCTATGAAGGTAGTCCTCAGCTCTAGGTGCCCACGCACCTCCACCTGGTCTCCCGTGAAGCTGTACAAACAACCAGTATAAGGCCTTAACAGGTCAGGGAACAACTGCAACTTGTTGAAAGTCGTCCAGAACATCACGTCTGTCGAGCTTCCTTGGTCCACCAGTACATGTTGTACCTTCCTCCCAACAGTTACTACTGAGATCACCACCGAGTCATTGTCGTGTGGGACGACATGTCGGAGGTCGGCCTTGGTGAAGACAAGGTCGACGTCAAGGACATTATCTGCCTCTTGCGCTTCTACCGACATCACTGTTCGTGCATACATATTCTAAATTATTTAATGTCGTACTTAAATAAAAAATTTCAATGAATAAAATTTCTAAATTATTCAAAATTTCAAACAATTACAAATCCTAAATTACTTAATGTCCTACTTAAATAAAATATCTAAAATAAATAAAATTCCTAAATTATTTAAAATCTCAATAAATACAAATTATAAATAATTTAATGTTCTACTTAAATTAAAATTTAAAATAAATAAAATTTCTAAATTATTCAAAATTTCAAATAAACACAAATCCTTACTTACTTTATGTATACTTAAATAAAAATCTCAAATAAATAAAATTTTTAAGTTTTTCAAAATCCTAAATAAATACAAAATATTAAATTATTTTATTTACTACTTAAATAAAAATCTAAAATAAATGAAATTTATATGTTTTTCAAAATCCTAAATAATTATGAGTCCAAAAATATTTAATTTTATTCTTATATAAAAATTGAAAATCAATAAAATTTCAAAATTATTTAATGTTATTCTTAAATAAAAATCTAAATTAATTAAATTTTTATGTTTTTTAAAGTTCCAAATAAATACAAATCCTAAATTATATTAATTTTAGTATGTTTAGTTTATTTATTTATTTGCATTGCTTATGTTTATTTTTTATATATTAATATTATTGTGTATTTTTTATTTATTTATTTTCTAATTTACATTTATATATATAATTATATAATTTATATTTTTTATACAAAATAGTGAAGAAAATGTGCCAAATAAATCAATAAAACTTGTAGCGGGACGAAAGAATTTTTGTATGTTAAATGACTTCAAAGAAGACAATAAAATTGTTTTTGAAGCAGAGGTGCAGAGGTTAACATACCAAACAATAAAATTTGAGTTATTCAGCTTTTACGATGAGTTCTTTTTTACATAATTGTTTATTGTTACTTATTTCCCTCAAGATTTGTTTCAGTTTTTTGATGCCTGAACAATTTAATTATTTATGTTCAAGCATTGTTTATATTAATTTTAGTATGTTTAGTTTCTTTATTTATTCGCATATGCTAATGTTTATTTCTTATATAATAATATTTGCTTTGTATTTTTTTTTTTGTATAATTTGCATTTACATTTATATATGTATAAATTATATTTTTATATATAATAGTAAAGGAAAACGTATCAATTAAATCAAGAAAACTTTGAGCGGGATGAAATAATTTTTGTAGGTTAAATGACTTCAAAGAAGACGATAAGATTGTTTTTTAAACAAAAATTAGCATACCAAATTGTGAAATTCAAGTTATTCGCCTTTTAGGATGAATCATTTTTTTACATAACTGTTTATTGTTACCAATTACTTTCTTCAAAATTTGTGTCAGTTTGTTAAAACTTGAAAAATTTATTTTTTTAAGTGTATTATTTATCTTTATGCATTGTTTATATTAATTTTAGTATGTTTAGTTTTATTTATTTATTTGTATGTGCTAATGTTTATTTCTTATATATTGATATATGATTTGTAATTTTTTTATTTACATTTATATTTATATTTATATATTATATAAATTATATTTTTATACAAAATAGTGAAGAAAACGCGTCAAATTGATCAACAAAACGGAGCGGGATGAAATAACTTAAGTATGTGAAATGATTTCAAAGAAGGTGATATGATTATTTTTGAAGTAGAGATGGAATTCAAGTTATTCGGCTTTAGGATGAATCTTTTTTTACATAACTGTTTATTGTTACTTACTTTGCTCAAAATTTGTGTCAATTTGTTGATACTTGAATAATTAATTTATTTACGTGTATTTTTTTTTATTGTTTATATTAATTTTAGTATGTTTAGTTTTTTTATTTATTCCTATATCCTAATGTTTATTTATAATATATTAATATTTAATTTGTAATTTTATTTATTTATTTTCTTATTTATATTTATATTTACATTTATATATATATATATATATATATTTAATTATATAGATTATGTTTTTATACAAAATAGTAAAGAAATCACCAAATAAATCAACAAAGAAGACGATAAGATTGTTTTTGAAACAAATGTTAACATACAAAATTATTAAATCAAGTTATTCGCCTTTTAGGATGAATCATTTTTTTAAACTGTTTATTGTCACTTACTTTCCTCAAAATTTGTGTAAGTTTGTTAATACTTTATCTTTTTACGTGTATTATTTGTCTTTATGCATTGTTTATATTAATTTTAGTATATTTAGTTTATTTATTTATTCATATGCTGATATTTATTTCATATATATTAATATTTGATTTTTAATTTTATTTATTTATTTTCTTATATATATGTGTAATTATATATTAATATTGGATACCAAGTTTAGATCACAACATAGAGTATATATTTTCTTATATATATATATGTAATTATATAAATTATATTTTTTATACAAAATAGTGAAGAAAACACGTCAAATAAATCAACAAAACTTGGAGCGTGAAGGAAGAATTTAAGTATGTGAAATCATTTCAAAGAAGACGATAAGATTGTTTTTTAAGCAAAGGTTAACATACCAGATAATGAAATTCTAGTTATTCGCCTTTTTGGATAATTTTTTTTACATAACTATTTATTGTTATTTATTTCCCTCAAACTTTGTGTCAGTTTATTAATAATTGAACCATTTATTTATTTACGTGTATTATTTATGTTTATGCATGATTTATATTAATTTTAGTATGTTTAGTTTTTTTATTTATTCAGATATGTTGATATTTATTTCTTATATATTAATATTTGCTTTGTAATGTTTTATTTAATTTAAGATTTAAATTTATATATATATATATATATTTAATTATGTAAATTATATTTTTATACAAAATATTGAAAGAAAACGTACCAAATAAATCAACAAAACTTGGACCGGGATGAAAGAATTTTTGTATGTTAAATGACTTCAAAGAAGATGATAAGATTGTTTTTGAAGTAGAGATTAACACACCGAATAATAAAATTTGAGTTATTGGTCTTTTATGATGAATAATTTTTTTACATAATTGTTCATTGTTAGTTACTTTCCTTAAAATTTGTATTAGTTGATTGATAGTTAAACAATTTATTTATTTAGGGTGTATTATGTTTATGCATTGTTTATAATAATTTTAATATATTTTATTTGTATATACTGATTTTATTTTTTATATATTAATATTTACTTTGTAATTTATTTATTTATTAATATATTAATAAATACATCTTTCTCGTGCAATGCACGAGTTAAAAACCTAGTTGGTTAGACATATTTAACAACTAACACAATAATTTTTTAAAATACTCTATGAATGTTGTGATCTAAACTTGGTATCCAATATTGAGTTTAATTTTGCTTCCTTTTATAATCTGCATAAATTTTTTGGATATATTGATCCTTCAAATGAGTAATGTTCAATCTGTTCTTTGCCCATCTCTGCATTATATAAATCCTGATATCTTCTGGCATGGTTATGACTGGTTTTGCCCGTGCAACTACAAACACACTATTAAACCCTTCACAAATATTGTTGACAAGTGTGTCACATTTTGGAGTGAATGTAAGCCTTGATTTGGATCGGAATCTAGTAAGGAAAACAAACATTAGTTAAATACTTAAAAATAGAGATAAATACAACTATGTGGTTTATGAATGCTTGTCTGGGAGGTAGTGCAATAAGATGGTTGAAAGCCTCATCATTGACTTCCTTTATAGCCCTCACCTCCCTCTCCCATGCTTGGGATATATGCTGTTGGTTTCCCTCCACACTAAACTTTTTAAACTTTTACTTGGGTTTTTTTTTCTTTTGAAGTTCGAGTATAGATATTGGACATAGAAGCGTTGGACTGCTCCAGGTAACAGATCTTGAATGACAGGCAAGAAACCCTGACAAAAGTCATATATAGAATAGTTAAATGAAAAATATGCACAAACAAAATCAACAATGGACAAGAAGGAATATACCTTTTGTTGGTTAGACATGAAAGTGATTCCTGCACATATTTCTACACCCCTAATATCTTAAATTAAAAGTTCTAAAAACCAGCTCCAAGAATCCTTGCATTCAACCTCAACCACATCATATATCAGTGGTAGCATATGATAATTTGGGTCCCTCCCAACTGCTGTCAACAGTTCACCACCATAAAACCCTTTCAAGAAGCACCCATCCAAAACAATTATATGCCCTTAAGAAAAAAAAATCTATTAAACATTTTGATTCCATTAATGTCTTCCACTTTTACTTTGATTGTGGAACCCGAATTTGAGCCCAACAACTCATGTGAATAGTCATAAATTTGTTTGTACTGCTCCTGGTATGAACCATGGACATTCTTCAATGGCATAGCCATTGCCCGTTGAGCTTTTGACTTACTTATACTGGTGTTCCATTTTTTAACAACTTTATTCCTTACATCATTACTTCTCATTTTGGGATTCTGACTTAAAGAAGACTCCAGCCTCCCACTCAACCATTTAGTACTCAATAATTCAACCTTAAATTGCTTAGCAAAAGTATGTACATCATTTATTATCCTTCATTGCTAACAACTTGTTGAGGGTAAGTACTCACATTATGCATACCATTGACAATGTCTTTGGGCTCCAATACAACACACACTGACTCTCCTATTATCATTTTTTACTAATTTCAAGTTCCTCCCTAAATGGAAAATATAACTTCTTCCGACATCTCTAAATGTTTCCTTGTCTGTAAAATATGTACCTAGATCCCAAGAAATCTACAATGATCTTCGACATTTGAAAGGATGGAAATTTACCACCAGTGCTGATATCTTCATCATCATCTTCATCATTCTTCAACTTCATCCATGATGTCTACTATTTTGATTCCCACTTTATATCTGATAACCTTCTATCATACACAATTGTACCTTCACTTTCATCATCATCAGCACCCAAATTCTGCAAATCATTTGGAAATTTTGGTTCATAACCTTTTATGGGATTCCTTGTCTGCCTTTTACTTTTGCGCCTCTACCTACTCTCAGTAGCCATTAACTCTTCAACCTCAACAAATGTCTTATCCTCACCCTTATCTCTAGTACTATCAGCCTCACTCTAAACTTCAACTTCACCTTCAATAAATTCAACTTTCCTTATCCAAGAAGAAACTTCTGACACATGCCCACCATCATCATCACATTCCTTCTCCTCATGAATAACCAAACCAATACCCTTACCACCATCACCTTCCTCACCACCAATAGCCTCAACATCAGGTTCCACACCATCTTGCTCACCAATATCCTCACCATTATCATCCTTAACATCACCTTCCTTACCAACATTAGTATCACCAACATCATCTTCCTTACCAACACCAACATCACTAACATCATCTTTCTTACCAACATCACCAACATCATCCACTGATACAACATGCACTAAAAATAAGTGAACTTCAAAATATGTATTTGCAACTTTTAGCATATCTATTGCACAACCATCATTAACTAAAAGCTGCAATCTATTTTCTAATACTGCACAACCTCCGCGTGAATATCACATCTCATATACTATTCAAAAGCCAATCTTCTTTACAATGCCAACTATTTCAAAGTAACTCCATCTATTAGAGTCACATGACCATGTTGATGTATCACCACAAACACATCTCACTTTGTCACGATTAGAAAATCGCCCATGGTGGACCACAAGGTAAAAAAAAACCTTTATACATGATATGAAATTTATAAAAGGTATCCGTGTAAAATATACATATACATATACTAAAGTTACAAACCAATCCTTCATTTAATTATGCCAGAAAACAAATTTTGGACCACACACAAATTTTATTTGCACATGGTGGAACCCTACATCATAAAATACTCTGTAAATGTTCTTTTAAAGTAATTAAATACAAAATAATATAAAATAAAGCAATTAATTTAACAACATTTAAACACCTCATAATCATTGAACCAAGACATCATAAATGAAAAAGTCCTAACCTTATAAAAGAGTAAACACAAAACTGCACCATAATCAACAATCGTTGCACCTCAAACCACCAAACACCAACACTGCACCAAATCACACTTCACAAAATTGCACTTCACTAAATCGCACTTCACGAGATCTCACTTAAGCAATGTTGAAAATTATCCAATCACCCAAACTCATTGGATGCAACACTGATTGCAATTAAAAAACCCTAGCCCCAATCACCCATTAATTGCAATTCAAAAACCCTAACCCCAAATGTTAACTTTTACTAATATTTCAATCCACTCCACTTGCCACCTGATATGAGTTGAATTGATCATAAGACACTTTTCAACATATGAATACAACAAGGATCAACACATAGGAACAAGTGGAGGAACTTAAGGAGTCATCATTGAAGTACAAAGCCTTCTAATAGATTATCCAAACTCAAGATTGAGTGCCATTCCACATTGAATCCATAGCAACACAAAGAATCAAACATAAATGTCGAATCAACATGAAACTCTAAGTACATAATTGAATCAAGAATGAGTTCTACTGAATGAAATGAATAAAGAAACATAATGCACCGATTGAAATTGGCAAAGGAACAAACTGTACCGATTGAAAACTTAAGAACAACATCTAATGCAAGTATAAACGGTAGAAATTGAAGAACACATCACAAGAGACTAAACTACCGAATGAAAACGAAAAATAGAGATGAAAGAAAGGAAACTTAGATGGTTGAAGACCGGTTGGAGTGGAATTGGAGATGAACATGCCACTTGGTGATGGAGCTCTAAGATGAGTGTGGGAAGCTGCCACTTGTAGCTCTCCAAAAGCACACAAGATGAGACTATGGAAAGGAGATCAAATCTCACAAATTTCTCTCTCAAATTGAGTAGAGTTTCTCTTTATCAAATTATCCAATTCTGAATTTACAAGAGCCTAACCTCTCTATTTATAATAGGATAGGGCTGAAATGAAAAGCAAATGAAATTCAAAGTTCCCTCCAAATGCACACTCCAATAGGCGCCTAACTAGTCATGAGGTAAGTGTGATCAACTTCCTATTTTCAGCACCCCCTAAAGTGCGTCTACACCCTCTAAACTATTCACACTTTTATTTATTATCCACACCTATTAAACTATACAAGAGAAATAAGAAGAGTCATCATTTGATGCTCTTTACCCAATGCTCTAGCCATGCTCTAGCCATTTGAGCTTCCTCTACTTGGTTTCCATCACCATCTCACACACAACTTAATCCCATTTCTCTCTACCACATAAGTAACACCTGACGCAATTTGGAAGAATTAACATAAAGGACCAATTTGGATACTTTTTAAGAAATAAAGGGACCAAATTGATTTTTTAAAAAAACCACTGTACTAAATTAAATATTGATCCTAAATGTAGGGACCAATAAAGTAATTATACCTTAAATAAAAGTACTAAATTTATTGGATTATCTCTAGAATAAGAGTTATATTATAAAACTTTATTTTATTTTAGTTGAGTCCTACTATGTTACATTTTTTTTCTCAACTTTTTTATGAATCCTATAAGACCTAAGTAATAAGTTTATGACACTTTCATGTATTAAAAATGTTCTTATACTCTTAATGATGAAACTTAAGGTATCACCTTCCATCAAAATTATCTCAGAAAAAACAAACAGTAATATGCATCATGATTATAATTATTAATATTTTTCTAAAAGAAATATCGATGCATTAATGGAAAGTTATAAAACAATTTCTAGCCTCTCTCGTGTGTGTTCTTTTATCAAGTTGGCATTATGGTAATGAATGCTCACAAGAAGTAACTAGAACAAATAATAATAATAATAATAAAGTTTAATTACCTTTTTTGTCCCTACATTTAAAGCCAATAGGCAATTTAGTATAGTGGTTTTAAAAAAAATCAATTTGGTCCCTAAGTTTTTTAAAATGTAGTCAAAATCGTCCTTTTTGTTAAGTCGCACCAAATGGCGTTAAGTGGTGCTTATGTGGCAGAGACGTGTCAAGTGACGTGGATGGTGGTTACATTAGTTTAGTGAATACTGAATTAGGGGTTTAAGGTTATAGTGATTTGAATTGGGGATTACGAATTTTAAATTGAAAGCACGATTTAGGGTTTCTGAGATACGAGGTGCGATTGTGAAGAATGATCTTGAGGTGCGCTCCTCTGGTTCGATTGAGTGGTGTGAGTCCATTCGGAGGTGCGATCCTGTGGTGCGAGTCCATTCAGAGGTGCGATCTAGAGCTGGTGAAGGGGCAACGATTGAGGAACCCGAAGGCATTATCGATAGTGGTGTCGTTTCGTGGTTGGTCCTTTATAAGGTTAGTACTTTTTGACTTAGTTTTAGAGTGGTTGCGTTTGTGATTACTTTTAGAGAACATATACAGAGTAGCTTATGATGTAGGGTCCACCATGTGCAAGATTTTTCTATGTGTGGTCCAGCATTTGGTCTCTGACATAATTAAGTGAAGGTTTGTGATGACTTTTTATGGCAAGTGCACCGCATTTGTCAAAAGTAATAATTGTCCCTAAGGACGGATATCGATCCCACAAAGAAGAGTGAATTATCGAGTACAATATTCGCTAAATATAATAACAGAACAATAAAAAGAGTTTTAAAGTGATTGTGTTGGCACTGATCAATAAGAAAACAAACAAAGAATTAGTTGTTTCAATTGGAAAAATAAGGATTAGGTTTCATCTCTCCCACTCTCATGTATTTTGATTAACATGTTAATATTGAATTCTTTGATTGAAATTGATGCCCGTAGAAAATTCATTTATATCGATCCCTCGCATATAAAATTCATAAGAACGTTTCCTAAATATCGATCTCTCGCATATTTATAAAAACAACTTAGAATCACACTCAGACGTTAATGGCAATTAACATTTCCAGTCTATCCCTAACACTCAAATATGTTAAATATTATTGTTTGAGTCCGAACCCTAAAAATACCTCCCGGTCATATTTAAGATTTTTAATTTGTCACGAAAAGTTAAAAGTAAAACAACAATACCAATAATCAATCAAGAACTGAATATTTAATATATAAGATATCACCTCAATACATAAGAGTTTGAGCAGATTACTCCCAATCCTAAAGGGTAGAATTAGCCACAGATACTTCTAGCACCTTCCATTCTCCCAATTGGGTTACAATTTACTCTATGGTGTTTCCCTCTCAATCTGGAAGACTAGGGTTGAGCCTCTAGCCCCCTATTTATCCTAGTTTTCTAGGGTTAGGTCGCTTCCTGTGTCGCGCTCATGGGCTAAGTGATAAAACATAAAAAAGGCACAATCTTTCTTTGCATCTTTTTCCATTCTGGGACCTTCCAACTTTCTCTTTTTAGCTCAAATTATTCTCCTTTACTTTAAATCTTCAAGCGTCCCTAAAAATATGCAATTAACACCAAATTTGGGAATAAAATGCTCTTATTCAAATAAAGCTCATAAAAATGTAAAAAGGTATAAATTCATAAATTAAGGATTATTTTATATATAAATTAGCAATAAATCCTCATAAGTGCCTATATTTTAATATGAAATATTACTGCAATTAGACACTTATTAGTTTGCTTTGTAATTTGTTTGTTATTTGTGGTCATATGTATATTTACATTTCACAGGAATACCTTTTATAAAGTCATATCATGGAAGAAGGTTATTTTCAACTTGTGGTCAACCATAGTGGGACATTTTGTGATGCAAGATATGTTGGTGGTGATACATCAACATGGTCATGTGACAGTGGTAGATGAAGTTACTTTGAAATAGTTGGCATCCTAAAGGAGATGGGGTTTATAACAATACAGGAGATGTGGTATTCATGTGGAGGTTGTGAAGAGTTGGAAAATAGATTGGAGGTTCTGGTTAATGATGGTGGTACAATAGAAATGCTGAAAATTGAAAATACACATGGTGAAGTTCATTTATTTTTATTGCATGTTGTTTCAGAGGCAGAAGTGGTGTTGGTTTTAGGTGATGTTGAGGATGGTGGTGGTGTGGAACCCGAAGGTCTTGAACATAATGTTGAGGATGGTGGTGGCCTGCAACCGAGGGTGTTGAAGGTGATGTTGAGGATGATGGTGGTGTTGAACCTTAAGGTTTTGAACGCAATGTTGAGGGTGAGGTTAGGCATAGGCGCATAAATAAAAGGCATGCCAATAATGTAAGAAATTATGTAAATTAATTTCTATAAAGTGACTCACATGACTTAGAGTTTGGGCTTTGGGCCCAAATATGATTTAATAATAGAATAAAGGCCCATTGGTTAATGTGAGAAATATATACATCTGATGATATACCTAATGAAAACCTACATCTGATGGAGATTGGGTACTAAAGCTATAAGGTTCTGTCTCTGCAAATAATAGTTGTCTCACTGTTAACCATCACGAAAGTGTGAGACAAGAACAGAATTGCAAGAGATAGATTGGGATAAAGGAGATAAAGTAACTGCTCAATTAGGATCACTCATGGATCAAGGTAAGTGTCTATTCCTTCTTGATTATATGATTGTGTGAGAATCATGATATGATAAGATCTATATGTGAACACATTATTGTGTGTGTTCAATTTACGTTTATTCATGTTTTAACTTACATGTGGTATCAGAGCCATGATGCTCATTTTTTGTGATTCTCCATTAATGTTTTTCCAAAATTTGAAGAACCCTAATTTTAAAAAAAATTATTCCCAATTTAAGAACCCTAATTTAAAAAAAAATTATTTCCAATTTAAGAACCCTAATTTAAAATTAGGGTTTATAAATTAAGGTTTTCATTCCTCTATGATAGTTCCCTAATTGTCTTAAACCATCAAAATTAAAGAACCCTAATTTTAAAATTAGGGGTTTATGGAGTGTGCCTCTTTATGTCATTTTTAATTCAATTGAAGAAAGATGAAATTGCAGTCATCTTTTCCCGTGGCACATTTAGTTATGGTTGATACCCCTTTGATGATAAAGTGAAAAATGGTGGCTGTGTTTTTTATTTTAGGGTTTCATGATAAAGTGAACAGAAAATTATATTATAATATAAAATAATGATATTTGTATTATAATATAAAATAATGATATTTGTATTATAATATAAAATAATGATAATTGTATTATAATATAAAATAATGAAACAATATATATAAATAAATAAAATAGTGAGAGTAATTATCTGCACCTAACATGTTTCTTTTTTTTTCTTTTTATTTATTTATTTATTTTATTTTGATTAATGTTTCATTAAAGTTTTAATTCAAATTTTATTATGTTATTATTATTAATTAATTCAATTTGAATTATATTAAAGTTTAATTAAAGTTTTAATGAAATTTTATTATGTTATAATGTAATGCAATTTATATTTAAATTAAAGTTTAATTAATTAATTGAAAGTGAGTAGCAGAAAATTAATTTTTCTGTTTATGTATTATTTTTTTATTTTTTAATGTAATTTAATTTGCATTAAATTAAAGTTTTAATGATTATGTTCATTAAATTAAAGTTTAATTAATTGATTGAAAGTGAGGAATGGAAAATTATATTTCCGCTTTATGTATTTAATTTTAAATTGAAATTTTGGAATTATATGATGGACTTGTAATCACCAAAGTGATCAAATCTTTAAGTTTTATTTAATTCCAAATTATGGATGATGAAATTTTATTTCAATTAATGATATTATTTATGGAATTATTTGTATGATAGATTTGCAATCACCAAAGTGATCAAATCTTTATGTTTTATTTAATTCCAAATTATGGATGATGAAATTTTATTTCAATTAATGATAATATTTATGGAATTATTTGTATGATAGATTTGTAATCACCAAAGTGATCAAATCTTTAAGTTTTATTTAATTCCAGATTACTGATAAATTTTATTCCAATTACCTATAGAATGGATGCTAAATTATGAAGTATATGGGTAAATGGAAATTCATTATTATAGGGCATTATGGATCACCCAAAGGTTGATTAGTTGTCCTTATAATTAATGGATATGATTGTTGGTAGTGAGTATGTGTTATTAGTTTTTGCTTGTATATCCAAAGATAACAAGTGTTTCTAGTTAATGCATATATCTTACCAAATAAAGTTAATACTATTAGCATCATTATGTTTTGTGTATTAATGGATCTCCCAAAGGAGAACGTTAGTATACATAGAATGTTTTCTGAATCTGTATAGTATGTTTAATTTATGACTCAAAGTATTAATGTTAAGCATGTGTGATCAAGTATTGTTCCTGTATCTTTATGCGAATGAGCATAGCAAGTAATATTAAGTTTGCTCTTCCCAAAACTGATGGTGCAAAAGAATTTATGAAATTTGTGGAAGAGCGCTCCCAAACTACTGATAAGTCTCTTGTTGGGACATTAATGAGTATATTAACCACCATGGAATTTGATGGTTCTCGTACTATGCACGAACATGTCATTGAAATGACTAATATTGCGGCAAGACTTAAGTCTATTGGATCTAGTACTCTTTATGATGGATTATAAAGATTGAATCTCGATAAACTATATGCTGAAACTCTTATGACCTCGCATCATAATGTTGGCACTAAACGAAGTTTGGTGAATGAATGTTCTGCTTTCTTGTGGCACAAACGTTTGGGACATATTTCCAAGGAAAGAATGGAGAGATTGGTAAAGTATGAAATACTTCCAAGTTTGGATTTTACTGATCTGAATGTATGTGTGGATTGTATTAAAGGCAAACAAACAAAACACACAAAGAAGGGAGCCACAAGAAGTACTCAGCTTCTTTAAATTATACACACTAATATATGTGGACCTTTTGATGCAAGTTCTTTCAATAAAGAAAGGTATTTTATTACCTTCATTGATGATTTTTTCACGTTATGGTTATGTCTATTTACTGCATGAAAAATCGCAAGCGGTGAATGTCTTGGAAGTTTACATAAATGAAGTGGAAAGGCAATTAGACAGAAAGGTGAAAATTGTCAGGTCAGATAGAGGTGGTGAATATTATGGAAAGTATGATGAAAGTGGACAACACCCTGGTCCGTTTGCTAAGTTCCTTGAGAGACGTGGTATTTGTGCTCAATACACAATGCCAGGTACACCACAACAAAATGGTATTTCAGAAAGGCGTAATCGAACCTTAATGGATATGGTTAGGAGCATGTTAAGTGAGTCAACTGTACCTGTTTCGTTGTGGATGTATGCTTTAAAAACTGCCATGTATCTATTGAACAGGGTTCCTAGTAAGGCAGTTCAAAAGACACCTTTTGAATTATGGACAGGAAGGAAACCCAGTTTGAGACACTTGCATGTTTGGGGATGTCAGGCAGAAGTCAGAATATACAATCCGCAAGAGAAGAAATTGGATGCAAGAACAATCAGTGGATATTTCATTGGTTATCCAGCAAAGTCAAAAGGGTATATGTTTTACTGTCCTACCCATAACACAAGAATTGTTGAATCTGGAAATGCACGGTTCATTGAAAATGGTGAAACCAGTGGAAGTAATATTTCACAAAATGTGGAGATTAAGGAAGTTAGAGTACAAGTTCCTTTAACTAGTACCTTTACTTCAAGTATTGTTGTTCCTAATGTAGTTGAACCACTCAATAATGAAGAAGAACAACAAATTAATGATCATGAAGAAAACAATGAACCTGTAGTAGAACAACCACAAGAAATAGTATTAAGAAGATCTCAAAGAGAAAGAAAGTCTGTTGTTTCGAATGATTATATGGTTTATCTACAAGAGTCAGAAAATGACTTAAGTATTGATAATGATCCAGTTTCATTTTCAGACACCGTCAATGATGATAATTCTGATAAGTGGTTAGATGCCATGAAAGATGAGCTTAAATCAATGGCACAGAATGATGTATGGGACCTTATAGAATTGCCAGAAGGATGCAAAAGAGTCGGGTGTAAATGGGTCTTTAAGACTAAACGTGACTCTCATGGCAATATCGAACGTTACAAGGCCCGACTTGTTGCCAAAGGTTTTACTCAAAAGGATGACATTGATTATAAAGAAACATTTTCACCTGTTTCTAAGAAAGATTCCTTTAGAATTATCATGGCATTAATAGCTCATTATGATCTTGAGTTGCATCAGATGGATGTCAAAACTACTTTTCTGAATGGGGATTTAGAAGAGGATGTTTATATGGACCAACCAGTGGGGTTTATTGAAAAAGGAAAGGAACACATGGTGTGTAAACTCAAGAAATCAATATACGGGCTTAAACAGGCTTCTAGGCAATGGTATCTTAAGTTTAATAATACTATTGTGTCATTTGGGTTTAAGGAAAACATCGTTGATCGGTGTATATACCTGAAGGTCAGTGGGAGCAAGTTTATATTCTTGATTCTGTATGTTGATGATATCTTGCTTGCAACTAATGATCTTGGTCTATTAAGTGAGACTAAGAAGTTTCTCTCTAATAACTTTGAGATGAAAGATATGGGTGAGGCATACTATGTGATAGGAATTGAAATATTCCGTGACAGATCACAAGGACTGTTAGGTTTGTCTCAGAAAGCATATATTAATAAAGTTTTAGAGAGATTCAGAATGGATAAATGTTCGACATCTCCTGTTCCAATACAGAAAGGAGACAAATTTAGTCTCATGCAATGTCCAAAGAATGACTTGGAACGGAAACAAATGGAGAATATACCTTATGCATCTATTGTTGGGAGTTTAATGTATGCTCAAACTTGTACACGACCAGATATTAGTTTTGCAGTTGGTATGCTTGGTAGATACCAGAGTAATCCTGGATTGGATCATTGGAAAGCTGCAAAGAAAGTTTTAAGATACTTGGATCACATGCTTACTTATAAAAGATCTGATCATCTTGAGGTGATTGGATATACAGATTCAGATTTTGCTGGCTGTGTGGATACACGAAATTCTACATTTGGTTATGTGTATCTTTTAGCCGGAGGAGCGATTTCATGGAAAAGTGCGAAGCAGTCAGTCATCGTTGCGTCCACTATGGAGGCTGAGTTTGTGGCATGCTTTGAGGCCACAGTTCTGGCTAATTGGTTGCGGAATTTTATTTCAGGACTTGGAATTGTTGACAGTATTGCCAAGCCGCTGAAAATTTATTGTGATAACTCCGCAACAGTCTCCTTTTCTAAAAACGACAAGTATTCCAAAGGTGCTAAACATATGGAATTGAAATACTTTACCGTTAAAGAAGAAGTTCAGAAACATAAAGTGTCAATAGAACATATTAGCACTGATCTTATGATTGCTGACCCTTTAACAAAAGGGTTACCGCCCAAAACATTTACTGGTCATGTTGTAAATATGGGCATTATGTCTACTAGTAAATTATGAATGTTGTTTTTTTGACACTCTGAGCTCATTGATAAATAAAGTTTCTGAAATTTATGTTGTTTTCTACTTTATGTATATGCATGCAAATTATGTTATTATGGTGTGGAAAACAAATTATGTTGTTATTGATG
This sequence comes from Phaseolus vulgaris, assembly GCF_051622355.1. Lineage (NCBI taxonomy): Eukaryota > Viridiplantae > Streptophyta > Magnoliopsida > Fabales > Fabaceae > Phaseolus > Phaseolus vulgaris. The sequence goes on from NC_143500.1 coordinate 21,581,198, forward strand.
ACAATGACATTATGTTTGAACCTATTATGGATTTCTCACTATAAAGTCATATTAAGGAGAAAGAATGATATAGTAGTACATGGAAGGAAATGTGTTGATTCAAATGACATGTAACCGCCATGACTCTTATTATTTCTGTATTCTTGATTATGAATAATGATAGAACCAATTTATGTAAGGCCTTTTAAATGCGCATTTATGTAATTATTAAATCATGAAAGTATTATAACTCATATGAGTCAAGTGGGAGAATGTAAGAAATTATGTAAATTAATTTCTATAAAGTGACTCACATGACTTAGAATTTGGGCTTTGGGCCCAAATATGATTTAATAATAATAATAATAGAATAAAGGTCCATTGGTTAATGTGAGAAATATATACATCTGATGATATACCTAATGAAAACCTACATCTGATGGAGATTGGGTACTAAAGCTATAAGGTTCTGTCTCTGCAAATAATAGTTGTCTCACTGTTAACCATCACGAAAGTGTGAGACAAGAACGGAATTGCAAGAGATAGATTGGGATAAAGGAGATAAAGTAACTGCTCAATTAGGATCACTCATGGATCAAGGTAAGTGTCTATTCCTTCTTGATTATATGATTGTGTGAGAATCATGATATGATAAGATCTATATGTGAACACATTATTGTGTGTGTTCAATTTACGTTTATTCATGTTTTAACTTACAAATAATCCTATTGAAGGTTTACAACCAAATTCTATAGATGATTTGCATGATTTGGGTGCTGATGATGATGAAAGTGAAGGAACATTTGTGCATGAAAGATGGCTGTCAGATGCAGAGTGGGAATCAGAAGAGTTAGACAGCGTGAATGAATTTGAAAATGGTGAGGAGGATATCAGTACAGGTGGTAAATTTTCATCATTTGAAATGCCAAAAAACATGACAGATTTTTCGGGGGATTTGGGAACCTATTTTACAGACAAGGAAGCATTTAAAGATGCCATTAGAACTTATGTTGTCCATTCAGGGAGGAATTTAAAATTAATAAAAAATGATAATTCGAGAGTTCGTGTGTGTTGTATTGGAGAACAAGGACAATGTGAATGGTGTGCATATTGTGGGTTCTTACCCTCAACAAGGTGTTGGCAGTTAAGAAAACTAAATGACATGCATATCTGTGCTAGGTAGTTTAAGGTTGATTTGTTGAGCACTAAATGGTTGAGTGGAAGGTTGGAGACTTCTTTAAGTTAGAATCCAAAATTGAGAATTGATGATGTAAGGAATAAAACCATTAAAATTTGGAGCACAAGTATAAGTAAGTCAAAAGCTCAACGGGCAATGGCCATGGCGATGAAGAATGTCTAGGGTACATTTTAAGAGCAGTACAAACGAATTTATGACTATGCACATGAGCTGATGTGTGCAAATCCTGGGTCTACAGTGAAAGTCAAAGTTAAAGATATGAATGGATTCAAAGTTTTTAACAGATTTTATGTCTGCTTAAAAGCTTGCAAGGATAACTTTATATCTTGTAGGCCCATAATTGCTTTGGATGGATGTTTCTTGAAAGGATTTTATGATGGTGAACTGTTGACATAAATTGGGAGGGACCCAAATGATCAGATGCTTCCTTTAGCATATGATGTGGTTGAGTTTGAATGCAAAGATTCTTGAACCTGGTTTTTGCAGCTTTTTATTGAAGATGTTGGGGGAGTACATGTATGTCAAGGCATGACTTTCATGTTTGACCAACAAAAGGTATATTCTTTGTTGTCAATTGTTGATTTTGTCTGATGATAATTTTCATTTAACTATTTTATATATGACTTTTGACAGGGTTTTCTTCCTGCCATTCAAGAACTCATACCTGGGGCAGTGCAACGGTTCTGTGGAGGGCAGCCGGCAGCACATATCCCCAAGCATGGGAGAGGGAGATGAGGGTTATAAAGGAAGTCAATGATGATGCATTCAAACATCTTATTGCATTACCTCCCAGGCAAGTATTGATACTTTTCTTTTAGGTGAAAAAACTGAAAACTGTATTGATTGTAATTGGTTGATGGCTATTGATTATTTCTCCATTGGCATTGGGGAATTAATTTTGAAAATGTAGTGTCAAACTAAAACAGAATTTATTAAATAACACATGCACATGCACTTGTTTATGTTAGAATATTGTTAGAATTTGACAGCGGTACACAATCACTAAATTATATATTGTTTATGTTGTGATTTGTGGTGGAAAACCTAACTTTATATCTAACTTTATTTGTGATGCTACAATAATTGTCATGTGGGGCTAGTTAAGACACGTATAGTGAGAGGCACATCATGGGGCCTTCATTGCCTATTCATGCTTACATTTTAGAGAGTAGAATCAGCTTTGAAATTTGAATTTTAATATCATTTTGAGACATGAGTGACAAATTTTAATCTGATTTCAAAACTGAACACTACATTCAGATTTGAAAATTCCATGTCATATTTTGCTCCCTATTGTTCACTCCCAAATTGTTTGTAATTGGTTGATGACTATTTGATTATTTCTCCATTGGCATTGGGGAATTAATTTTGAAAATGTAGTGTGAAACTGGAATAGAATTTGTTAGATAGCACATGCACATGCACATCCACTAAACTTATACAACACATGCACACCAATTCCTAGGATCTGAAATCATTTATTTTCGTGTACTAGGTTTTGGTCCAGATCAATGTTCACATTCATTCCAAAATGTGACTCACTTGTGAACAATATTTCTGAAGGCTTTAATAGTGTGCTTGTACCAGAATGTGCAAAACCTATCATTACCATGCTAGAAGATATTAGGACTTATATGATGTAGAGATGGGCCAAAATCAGATTGAAAATTGCCTCATTTAAAGGATCAGTAAGTCAAAATATTTTAAGCAGGTTACAAAAGGAAGCAAATCAAACTCGATATTGAATACCCAGGTTAGATGACAACATTCATACATTATTTTAAAATTTTATTATCTTGTTACATATGTCTAACAAATTCTATCATCACAAGCATGTTACAACCGGTTGAATCGACCTTTTAACCGATGTTTTTTTGGTACAGATGTAAAAAGGTTTTGAAATCTTATTTTCTTTGCTTTGAGGATAGAAGCCTAAACTAGCTTTTCCAAAAACACATTTTTGAGATGCAAGAACATCTTCAAAAATGGACTTTCCAGTTGTAAGTTTGTCCAAGGTTTTCAAAAGATAGTGAATCTTTCTTTCAAGATTTTCACAATTTTCACAAACTTTTGACTCACAACTGCATGATGAGTTTTTGTAAACTAAATCAAGGTTTTCAAAATCTTCTTTTGTTTTACTCAGTTCTTCCTCTAGAGACTTGACTCTATTTTCCAACCAGTTATTTAGACCTTTCAACCGGTTGAAAGAAAGTGTCAATCGGTTAGCCTCTTCATGAGTTTCATTGAAAGCTTAAAGCAATTGATAATATTTGTTACCTTTACTTGAGGATGAAGAAGTTATGCTACTTGCTACTGAAGCTTTAAGACACATATTTTCTTCTTCATCATCTGAAGAGCTTGAGGATGATACTTCATTGTCATCCCATGCCACATATGCCTTCTTGGCTTTCCCTTTTTTTTCTCTTTCTTGAACTCTGCCTTTTCTTTGACTTCATTATTGGGGCATTTTGCCTTGATATGACCTTGTTCACCACATCCATAGCAAGTGTATTTGTTAATATTAAAATCACTAGGTTTTTTAGAATCATACCTCTTTGAAGCTTGCCTTTTCCTCAAGAACTTGCTGAATTTTCTTGATAACAAACTCATGTTGTCTTTATCACTTCCACTTGAGTCTTGTTGTCGTTTGCAAGCTTTAAGAGCTATACCCTTGTGGTGCTTGTCCTCACTTTCTTGAACAACAAGCCTATTCATTTCAAGCTCATGTTCCCTAAGCTTACCAAACAATGATGCAACACTCATTGATGTTAGATCTTTTGATTCAAAGATGGCAGTAACTTTTGGCTGCCATGATCTATCAAGACATTTCAGTATCTTGATGTCCAGCTCCTCCTTGTCAAAAGTCTTACCAAGACTCATCAAGTGATTCACTATGTGAGAAAACCTCTTTTGCACATCACATATGGTTTCTCCCTTCTGCATTATGAAGAGTTCATACTCTTGAATCAGAGCATGCTTTCTAGCTCGCTTGACATCATTTGTCCCCTCATGTGTGACTTCAAGGATGTCCCACATTTCCTTTGCAGAGCTACACTATGAAACCCTGAAAAATTCATCACAGCTCAAAGTAGAGGTTATTATATTTTTGGCAATCCAGTCAAACTTGGCTCTTTTACTTTCAGCCTCGGTCCACTCAAATGAAGGTTTATCAATTAAAACCTCATCTCTTTTGACTTGAGGTATAAAGGGATCATTTTCAATCGTTTCCCAAATACCCTTATTAGTTAAGTGTATAAATATTTTCATTCTTACCTTTCAAAACTGGTAATTAACCCCACAAAACAATGGTGTCTTGTTTATGGAAGCCCCTTCCCCAAAAGGCATTTTGTCAGCCATCAAAAAGATTTTTCAGAAAAATAGAAACAGGAACTGATGTAGACCAAGGAGAGAAGACATATGAGGCCCAAGTCCAACCTATGATTACATCTTCCACCATGCCTCAGAGAATTACTAGAAGCAAGACACAAGCTTTAGGAGATAAACATCAACTAATGTCTTTTTTTGTAATATCTTTAGAATAGATTTAAAATAGAACATAAAAGAGAAGTAGTAGAAAAGTCACATTTTCAGAATGGGAGTGACTTGTTTTTGGGCGACATTTGCAATGACTTTTCATTTGCTTCTTCCTTTGCCCTTTAAATGACCGACCCTCTATTCTATATTAAGAGGAGCTTGGCTATTGTAAAGACACATTAGATTGAAATTGAAGTAAAGTTACTCTTCTCAAATTAAGAGAGATTTTTGTGAGATTTGTTCTCCTTCTCCTAGTCTTATCTTATGAGTCTTTGGGAGCTCTCAAGTGGCGACATTCCCCACTCATCTTGGAGCCATTCACCTTCCAAGTGGCGTGAACCCTTCCGATGGCATCAACCACATAAGTCTTTTCCAACTTTTTATCTTCTTCTTCCATTTCCATTCCATATCAAACTCTAAACATGTCTTGTTCTTTGTTCTTGTTTTTTGTTTGGTTGAATGTTGTTATTGTGTGATTCTAATTGGTTGTAATGAGTTGTTGTTCATTTTAATCGGTGCAAATGCTTCCTCATATGATTCTAATCGATTCATGTGTACTCTTTGTAGAATTCAATTGGTTCATCTTCTTTTAATGGGTTTCAATTCGGTTTATTGGTTCTTGAATGGCTTGTGAATCTTGATTCTAATTTTAAAAGTGTATACTAATGAATCATCTCTTAATCAAATCACATCATGAACTTGAGTATTTTTCAAGAACCTAGCTCTTAATGCCAATTGTAAGAATTGATAGCTTAAACAACAGGGGGTGAATTGTTTTATGAAAGATTTTTGCAAAGACTTGATTTATAATGAATCTTTATCAAACAATATACATAAGCACTTGAGGAAAACAATCAAATAATCCAACAAAAACAATTATGAGAATTTTAATCGGTTGTATATACTAGCAGATGAAACAAAATTATCAAACAGTTATAAAGAGTTTGAGAGAAAGAGAGATTTACATAATAGGTTTATACTGGTTCACTCACACTTGAGCTACATCTAGTTCTCAGAAGAACCTTTGAGTTCCACTAGTAATCAATACCAGATTACAATACACACACAAAGAGGTAACCTTGCAACCTACAAGATTCGTTCACCCTCTTTGAAACACCAAACACCTCAAGACAGAACAACCTATGTCTTTACAGAATTTCAAACACACACAACAGATAAAGGAATGAATTTTGTACTTGTTTGTGGTTTCAATCGATTAAATCGTGGTTTCAACCGGTTAAATGTGTGTTTTGCTAACATTTTTTTGAAAACTTGTTTTAACTATTATGAATGAGATAAAAAATGATTTGGCTCTATTATGTTGCCTTAAACGGCTAGATTTCAAATGCTATAAATATTGCCTTGTTTCAAATGTTTAATAATAAGGTTTTACACACTGGTTTGGGATCGGAAAGAGAGATTACATCTGTGTTTGAAAGAAGTTTTTCAAGTTTAGCAAGATTGCTTTTAAGCTTTGCTATGGTGCAAGAATTGGTCATAGGGCTTATGGTTTCCTGTAATTCCAGTTGTTTTCTACCCTTACATAGTTTCTTGTAATTGTTTCGGATACTGTAAAAGTGTTTGTAAAATCCTGTAAAGTTAGTGTGATTCTGGCTTGGGGTGTGTGCTGGTGCAAAGAGGGTGAGTAGGCTTTGTGGGATTCAAAGTCACCTCTTTGTGGTGTGTTGAAGTAATCTGGATTTGGTTGCTAGTGGAATACTCAGAGGTTGTTCTGAGGACTGGATGTAGCTTAAGGTTGAGTGAACCAGTATAATTTGATTGTGTGAATCTTTCTATCTCTCTCTCTGTTATAATCTATTTGTTATTTGGTTTGCGATCATAATCAACCGATTATTTCTTATTTTCAACCAGTTGATATTTTTGCTTTATAAATTGCTTATACTTGCTTTTATCTCTGAGACATAAACAACCGGTTATATCGAAATATCAATTGATTGTTTTACTGATAACAATAACTTATTTCTTTTGGCTTCTCTAATTCTTCTTTCTATAAATCAATAGAGAACTTCATTCTTAGTTATTATTTGCGAAAAACTTTCATAAACAATTCACCCTCGTCTTGTTTGAGCCATCAATTCTAACAGATCACCTCTTTGTGATTGTGTGTATTGTAATCTGTGATTGGTTACTAGTGGAACCTAGTGGTTGTTCTGGGAACTTGATGTAGCTCAAGATTGAGTGAACCAGTATAAATTGGTTGTGTAATCTCTCTCTCTCTCTCTCACTCCTTATAAACTGTTTGATTTAATTCGATTTTTGCTGTTGCCATAAACAACTAGTTAAAATGAAGTTTCAACCGATTGAAGGTACTGAAGTGTCTTGATAGAACATCACAGCCAAAGGTCATTGCCATCTCTAAATCAAAGGATCTCACCTTAATGATTGTGGCATCTCTTTTCGGTAAACTCAGAGAGCATGAAATTGAGATTCAAAGGCTTGCTGTCCAAGAAAGTGAAGACAAGCATAACAAGAGTATAACACTTAAAGCTAGTAAGCAGCAACCAGATTCCAGTGAAAGTGAAGAAGAGAACATAAGTTTGTTATCAAGAAAGTTCAGCAAATTCTTGAGAAAAAGACAAGCTTCTAAAAGGTATGATTCAAAGAAATCTAGTGAATTCAATTCTAATAAGTACACTTGCAATGGATGTGATGAACATGGTCATATCAAGGCTGAATGTCCAAACATTGAAGTCAAAGAAAAGGGAGACTTCAAAAAGGAGAAAAAGGGAAAAGCTAAGAAAGCATATATAGCATGGGATGACAATGATGTCTCATCCTCAAGTTCTTCAGATGATGAGGAAGCTAATATTTGCCTTCTAGCATCTGTAACAAGTAGCATGGATTCTACTGCATCAAGTAAAGGTACCACATATGATCAATTGCTTAATTTTTTTTATGAAACTCATGATGAAGCCAACCGATTGGCACTTTCTCTCAACCGATTGAAAGGATTAAATAACTGGTTGGAAAATAGGGTTAAGGATCTAAAGGAAGAGCTAAGAAAAACAAAAGAAGATTTTGAAAAATTTGGATTTAATTTACAAAAATTCTTCTTGCAGTTGTGAGACAAAATCTTGTGAACTTCTTGAAAAGAAGATTTGCTATCTTTTGAAAACCTTGGACAACCTTACAACTAGAAAGTCCAATTTTGAAGATGTTTTAGCATCTCAGAAATATGTTTTTCGGAAAAGCAACTTTGGGGTTTTACCCTCAAAGCAAAGAAAATAAAATTACAAAACCCTTTTTAAATATTCCAAAAAAACAATCGGTTAAAAAATCGTTTCAACCGGTTGTTACATGCTTCTATTGCATGAAGAAAGGTGATTCTGTCAGGTACTACAGGTTTCGTAAATCTCTTATACCTAAAGGTATCTATAAGTGGATTCCTAGATGTATTGCTAGTTTAAAAGATAAATCTAACACTGAAGGTCCCAAATTCTTCAAGGTATCAAATCTTGAAATTTGACAAAGTTCTATTTTGCAGATTTCTGATTTTGAAAGGTTCAGCAAGGACTGGACTTCTGTACATGCCAACATGCCAAAGTCAAGTGTTGATCTTTTGAACTTTCTGTAATTAGGAAATCTGAAATCTGAGAATAAAATTCTCATTCTTTTTTGAGAACAATTGTTACTTAAACTCAATTAAGTATTTTACTTTGTGTTTCAATGTGTAATTACTGTGTGCTTTATCTATTCCTCTACTTTTAATATCTTGCAAACATGGTAAGCAATAATGATTGTATGCAACATAGGTTTTTGAAAAAATTTCCTCATAACAGAAATTCAACCGATTGTTTCCTCGAAACAACTGATTATTTTCTATCTGACAAACTCTGGGCAAATCTGTTTTTGAATTTTAAATTCTGTTTGTAATTATGTTGAACCCAGTGATGTATATGGTCAAAAGTGTATTAATTGAATGGTTGTATACGGTTTAACTCTGTTGCATCTGCTATTAATAGATCAGATCCCTCAAAATCTTGAAAATCAAAACTGTCTTTAATGCTTGGTCAAAATCACATGTGAATTTGTACCTTTCTGGTTTGGCTGACTATGTCAGCTTTATTGTTCAGATTTGATTCGTTTTTTCAGTTTGAAAACATCTTTATCTGTGCCATCTCACACATACAAACTATTTTTCTCTCTTCTCTGTTTTAAGTTTCGTTTTTGCAATGAGTGAAAAACCTTGTCCTGAATCAAGCAATGGCTGGCACTCCTACCTGTGCAAAGAGGATGAAATCAAGGGGTGTTAAAAGCTCTGGAAAGCTTGAAGGATGGTTTGTAGGTAATACCAATCTCATCAACAAGTATCTACTTGAGAGAAGTAGAAAGAATGTGAATACACAAAAGGTTGTTTCCTTCACATGGATGAAACAGCAGAAGCTGGATTCTGTGAGAAGCTTTCTCAAGGAAAAAAAGTTGAAGAGGTTTCTAAAACTTACAGGGAACATATATCCTGATCTTGTAAAGGTATTTTACACTAACCTTCTTTTATATGGTGACTCACTTATTTCACATGTCAAAGATGTAGATATGGTCATCACAAGTGATGTATGGTTTGCTATAATTGGCGTTAAGTCTTCTGGACTGAGAATCAATAGGGGAAATCTTGGAGTAGTGGAAGATTTCAACAAAATCCAGTTTTACAAAGGTTGTCTCAAGAATCCCCACTCCAAAGTGAGGAATTTTTTCAGTTGGTGGGTTGAAGCTTGATGAAAGGCTTGTGGCCTTCATAGTTTCATGGATTCTCAAACCTAGGGGGAGCAACCATTCAACTCTTTCTGAAGAAGATCTTCTCTTGATCTACTGTATCATGAACAAAGTGAAGATCAACTCACACAATCAAAGAGCACATGCAAAAAGTTATGAGGTTATGTGACTTTCATTATCCCTATGCCATTTTGATTTCTAAGTTCCTTCATTATTTTGAAGAGGATATAGAAGGGGAGCTAGCAGAAGTAATCAAGCCCTCCAGTGAGATCAATAGTGGATCCCTAAGTAAGATGGGATTTACTAAGAGTGGTGGAAGATGGGTAAGAAAGGATGGTGATCAAGCCAAGTGGAACTAATGAAGGTGATGAACCTGAAGAGGCAACAATACAAGATGAACCTGCTGCTGAAACTTAAGAAGGTTAACATCTTGACATCAATATGGGTGAAAGGATGTCTATCATGTCATCATTTGAAAGGCTAATGATCAATAGAATGGACACATTTGCTGACAATCAGAGGAACCTACACGAGATGTGCGAGTCAAGGTTCAACAACATGGATACACGTTTTTCATCTTTGGATGAACAAATTGAAGAAGTCCAGAGACAGATTCTGGAACTACAGTTTGAAAGGGAGGATAGTCCTTCATTTTAAATTTTTTGGTTTATTATCTTAAACATTTGGTTTTATTTTAAGTTGTTTTTAATCCTACCTTTTGTCTATTTGATGAGACAAATAGGGGGAGAAGTATTGTTGGGATTTATAATGTTCTTAATTGTGTTTTAACTACTTCTGAACATTGCTATTATTGACTATATTAAGTGCTTTAAATTTGGTGTTTTAAAACTGTTGTTATGTCTAGTTTAAAAAATTTTAACCGATTATGTGTTGCATAAGTGTTGGTTTCTCATCTGATTGTGGCTGATGTTCCTTCTAGAAATCACCTAGGGAGAATTAGTGTATTGTGTACATCTGTTTTGGATTGGATTACCCTGTGTTTGTTCAATGAATGCAGGATTCAACAGATTCTAGACAAAGAACATTCCTAAAAGCCTCTCAAAGATTTGTCTCCATCAAATAGGAGGAGATTGTTGAAGATGGGAAGCTTTGATGTATCGAATCCTCATGGAACCTGAAGTTGTGTTGTGTTTTACGTTTGGGTTTATTTATGGGGTTTAGAATCTTTGTAAGATCAGTCTTGGTTCCTATAGAAAGCTTGTTTCAATCTGTTTTAAAGAACTAAGTGTTTTTTCCATGCAAAGGGAAAACCAACCGATTAAAGTTTCGAGACAATCGGTTATTTGTCACTTAGCTTGCAAAGGAGTTTTGAAACTGTTTTTTGAATCAGTTGTGTAACTGCTGAAAGCATTCAACCGGTTAAATCGTGGTTTCAACTGATTAAAAGTAAGTTTTCATAACAGTTTTTTGAAAACCCGTTTTAACTTATTTAGTTGTTCAAATATGCCTTAAACGGTAGTTTTTTAAAGGTCATAAATATAGTCTTCTTTCAAAAGTTTCACACGAGAGAAATATAGAAGTTTTACACTCTGATTTGAGATAAAAAAGAGAGATTATAATATGTTTGTGAAAAGGAGTTTTTCAAGTTTAGCAAGATTGCTTTTGAGCCTTGCTGTGATTTAAAAGTTGATCATAGGGCTTCTGGTTTACTATTATTCCAGGTGTTTTCTACCTTGTCTTAGTTTCTTGTAATTGTTCATATTACATTCTGTAAACGTGTTTGTAAAATCCTGTAAAGTCAGTGTGATTCTGGCTTGAGGTGTGTGTTGTGTGCAAAAAGGGTGAGTAAGTCTTGTGGTTTCAGGATCACCTCTTTGTGGGTGTTTGTAATCTGTGTTTGGTTAAATAATGGAATACTCAGTGGTTTGACTGAGGACTGGATGTAGCTCCGGAATTAAGTGAACCAGTATAAACCTTGTGTGTATATCTCTCTCTATCAACTCTTTAATTGTTTGATATTTTCGCTACCATAAACAACCGATTAAATCGCGTTTTAACCGATTGAAAATGAAGAAAACACAAAAATTAAATGAAGAGAAAAATACTTATCTCTTGAAGAACCAAAACTCTTGATACCAAATGATAAGTTTGCACTTCATGACTGGTTATTCTTCTTGGAGATTTGAAAAGAGTGGCGGAAGCAATGGATGCGATGGATCAATGAGGGCTTATATAGAGCTATGGGTTCCTTGTAGGCGCATGAAAGGTATGGAAAGTGATTGGTTGGGCCATATCACTTGGAGAAAGGTGAAGGTGAAGATCAAAGTGTCTAACCTAGAGAAACTAGACAAGGGAGTAGTAGCTTGCAATATTTGACAGCATTTTACTCATAAAATTGATCTTACAAAACATGAGTCAAACACCCCTATATAAAAAGTGCTCTGGAAGACAAAAAGGTGGAGGGATAAAAAAGAGACATGAGAGGGGCAGCCTAGGGTGTTGACCTAGGTCAATGCCGCCCCTTGACTAGGTTTCTAGTAGGTAGGGCTACGCTCCTACTCTAAAGGACCTAGGCATAAGCAAAAATGATAAATACACCCTAGCCAAAATGATAAATACACCCCTATTATGCTAAATGTACCCTACTCTACTGAAATTATAAATAAAGAAACTAATTGATGCTCAGCTCCCATGGCTTGGGCTCTACTCATTGTGATCCTTTGAGGGGTCTTTGAACATGTAGAGAAAAGTTTCTCTGCCATCAGTAGCAGAGTCCCAATCTCTTGAATCCTCTTTTCCATGGACCTAGTTGTGTTAGAATATATGACCTTAAACAAGAGGGGGGTGAATTGTTTATGAAATATTTTTGCAAACTTTGAAGATATAATGAAGTTCAATGCAGAATCACAGATACCGAAATCCAGAAAGCTATCAAACAAAACTGTTTAAGTTGATTATCAGAAAATCAACCAGTTGTTTTTGCGATTCAACCAGTTGTTTTTATCAGTAGAGTTAAAAACAACTTAAAAGCAGAATTTAAATGAGTTTAGGGCAAGAGAAAAGCATACAAGCAATTTATACTGGTTCACTTTATCCTAAGAGCTACATCCAGTCCCCAGAAACCACTGGGTATCTACCAATCAAAATCCAAATTACAAACACACCACCAAAGAAGTGACCTTGAACACCTCAAGTCACACACTTCCTTTGGCACACAAAACATTTAAAGTATTTAGTTAGAAAACATTTAAAGCTGATTTGCAAACTTAACAGAAATTCTATTATGAATTTTCAAAAATTGAATTTTTGAAATAACCAATTAAATTGGTTTGACAGCAAAGTCAACCAAGTCAAACAATTTCAAACCCTTTTAAAAAATCACTAAGTGTCAAACAACCAATTGAAACGATAAAACAATTGGTTGTTTTTTCACTTCTTTATAAAACAATCTTTTTCAATAAAGATTTTGATTCCAAACAGTTTTAGATTCAAAAAGAGTAGATTACACATTAATCTATCAAGATCCTACCCACACAAGCAACAACTTCAGCCTTTCATCAAACACCATGGATTTGGAGATCAAAGCTTCATGATCATCCCTTGATCAACAAGTTGTTGGTCCTAAACTTGGGCCTTAGCTTGGATATCTTCCATCAAACATAAATCTTGATAATTATGATTTAAAATGAATAACTTTTGTTTGTTTGTGCAAATATAATAACGAAAATATCATAAATTTCTATAATTGGTATAGACAGAGAATGTGATATGGAAGAAATGAATGAGTAATCTCTGTGTTCTTGGATATGATCTTATGTAGTGAATGTGACCAAAATCAATGCTCTAACAACTGAAAATAGAGATAATTGTCCCTATTGAACTAAAAACTCTATCTGCAGCTAATTACTAACTTCATCAAATTTCCTTTGTCAAGGATGTTTTAAGGCCTTGACTGTAATGGCAACAATATTGTGCTGCTAAAGTAACATCTACTTAATGCCATACCTACTGCATTCAACCCCTTTCGCCTGCATCATTGTCTCCCTTTCTCATCATTTTAGGGGTGTGATGGTAGCTTCTGCAATTACCACATTTATTTACTCCACCTTTTCACAAATTCTGAGTTAATTCCGAATAAATGTCACTAAAATCAATAATGAAATTGCATAAAATTTATCTGATAATAAAAAGCATGTTATACTAATTTTTTTACGTTTAAGAGAATAAAATAAGAAACGACAGTTAAGTCTAATAACATTGATTCCGCAGTTATTTGTTGTCGAATTCAATCGAAGGTGACATGTCTAGGGTGTACAGTAAACAGTACTGTGTGATCTGGCATTGGTAACTCATGCACGTTTCAAGGGTGAAGTTAAATGCACCAACCATTTCATTATGGCAGATATAAAAATGAATGTTGTTTTCATTACTAATGAATCTGATTTGCTTATTATATGAATAAGATGAGTAGAAAGGTAGTTAGGTATGAGATTTTTGACGGAGAAATTGTTGGAAGTTGGAAGTTTATGTGGAAAGAGAATACTAAGGATAAGAAACGAGGAGGGAGAAGAGAGTTGAGTGAAAAGTAGAAGGAAAGGTATCTGAGTCACATGCCTACTTTTCTATGGTCACTAGTCGACACAAAGATAAAGACTACTGCTAATTCTATACATGAGGACACTCTAGTGTCAACCTGTCATTCTCACTGTTTTGCCAAATTATTTTAGAGGCTAAGTAACTGTGCTGCCTAATTTATTGTTTCTGTGGAATAATGATAAGAAGAGATGGGTGATGGTAGGGTGGTATTGCCAGGTATCTCCCAATGGTACGTTGAGTTGAGGGGCACAAAGAAACCATAAAGTGTCACAAGAATTTCACATCATTAGGTAGCTTCAACCAACGTAGATCAACTCACCATGCATACAATAACACCACTGTGCTGAATGTAGGACGGTGATACAACCAAACTAAAACCACTCTTCCATGCTATGGCACCAATAGCCTTCAATGCCCACAACACTTTCAAATCACTAATCTGGACCTCATTAGTCACACATTTCAACAAGATACTTGGGTTACTTTACAGTAAAAAAAACTTGACTTCAGTCGAATAGTTACATATCATAAATTAAATTACTTTATATACACATTCCTTTTTAACTTATAGAGATATAAAATCGTAATAAAATTTTAAATGAACATTTATAAAAAGTAATGATTGATTATAATGATATTATCGTTAAGGTTTGAAAAGATTTTTTGATTATAAAATTTTGGCCACATTATATTGAGATATGTTATTTAACATGATTCTTGAATGTTTGAATATGGTACTTTTTATTTGAATAGGGAAAATAAAGATTCGACCAGAAAAATAGTGAAACAAGTCATATTTTATTATTACTTTTAATTTATTTATTTATGGGAAGATGCATATTAATTGAAATTATGATGAGAGGAAAGGTAGAGTCTTTTTGGGCGATCAATAATTAAAAAGTGGAAATGGGTGTTTCTAAGAAGAGAGAAATAAAAGGGAATGTTGTTATTTTGTCATAAAGAGCGGTTATTGTTTATGGATAATGAAATAATAGAGAGAAAGATGGGATTAGGATGGACAGAAAGTCAAAAATTTGAGAAACAAGACAGGAATCAATCAAGGCGATGATAAAAAAGACATTTTAGAAAGAAAGAATATTTTTATATTTTTTCTCTTCTCTTATCTAATTTCCTTAGTTACCACCAAATGTGAGTTGGGAGTGTCTCCGTGTTTGTAGGGGCCATTTTCTATTTTTATTTTCATTTTGATCCCATCGCACGTTATGTTACGTTAATTGTTGGTTCTTTTTTCGATGATCATCAAAAGCAACCAAACGACCCACTGAATCCTCCCACACACAAACAAACACTCTCAGATTCATTTCAATTCAACACTTTCACTTCTAGGAGCGCCAAAAGAAAAAGGAAACCCTAACGTATTATTAAGAGAAAAATAGATACTCACTCGGAACAAGCAAAGAAGAGAGAGAGAGAGAGAGGAGCGGTCAACCAAAAAAGACACCCCATTTCGTTTTCACACACGCTCAACTGTGTCATCTGTCAGATCTGCTTCTACCCTCTCTTTTACCACTCACAAAGCTGTGATTTTTACACCATAAACATATATTCTACTCTGAATCCTCAAACGGGTATGTTCATAGTGTGAGTAAAGGTAAATGGGCATTTGTCATTCTTTGTGGGTGCCGGTGGGTTGAAGAAGACCAAGAAGAAGAAGAAGAACGAAGAAGATGTCAGAAATGCGGGTGTCCGAGCTTCACTTGAAAAAGGAACTCACCCAAATCCGCAAGGCTGCCCGAGTTCTCAGAGATCCTGGCACCACATCTTCTTGGAAGTCACCACTCAGTTCATCAAGATCCGTGGCTGCATGGAACAGAGACAGTGGAAGTAGAAGGTTCAGCACCACTTCTCAACTTCCCAACAATGAGAAAGAGAAAGAGAAAGAGAAAGAGAAGGAGAAGGAGAGGGAGAAAAAGGTGTTCTTGTATAATTGGAAGAACTACAAATCTTCGAGTGAGAAATACAATGAGGAAGAAGATGACGATGATGGTGATGACGGGGGATCCTCGTCGCTTCTTGGGGACAGAGACAGAGACAGTTTGAGTGATGCTCGCAATGGTTGTGACTCTAAGAGTGATTCATACCTGGCTGCTGGTGGTACTGGTGGCGGTGGCGGCACTCGTTCTTCTATTTTCAGATGTGGGGATGCTAATCTTGTTTCGAGAAGAACCGTCCCCGTTAAGAAAAAGAGTAAGAAAAATAACCCTCATTTAGATTTTTTAGCAAAGTGTCAACAGCATAGACAAACGAATCCAGGAAGAAATTTTGTGAGTTCTTCGAAGGCATTGCTAGAGGGACATTCTTCTTTGCCTTTTTTTAGCAGGGATGAATCTGTTGAGTTCTCTGATGATACCGAGGATTACACTAATTCTGAGGGCGTGAGACCAATTTCGGGGACTTCCCCTTTGCTCTTCAAACTCAGGCAAAAAAATTGGTCACGCTCTTCGTCAAAGTTTTTGAGAAGAAGTCGGAAAGAGGACTCTTCTTATTCTTATAGCACCCCTGCATTGTCAACTAGTTCTTACAATAGGTACGGTCACCGTTATCCCAGCACACTTGGATCCTGGGATGGCACCACCACTTCCGTGAATGATGGCGATGGAGATGATGAGATTGATGATCATTTGGATTTGCCTGGCCGCCAAGGATGTGGAATTCCTTGCTATTGGTCCAAGAGGACTCCTAAACATAAAGGGATGTGTGGGAGTTGCTATTCTCCCTCACTGTCCGACACTTTGAGGAGGAAAGGGAGTAGCATGCTCTGTGGGAGTCAAACTATTTATCCCAGACACCGCAGATCGGTTTCGGCCTCTCAGAAGAGAAGACTTTCTCAGAGGAGTGCTCGAGGTGTCATTCCATTACTCACAAACAGTGGTGACGTTAGAGAAGGGTCGTCTGTGGGAACCGGCCGGAGCGATGATGAACTTTCAACAAACTTTGGGGAGCTTGATCTTGAGGGTTTGAGCCGGTTGGATGGAAGAAGGTGGTCATCTAGTTGTAGGAGTCAAGAGGGATTGGAGATTGTAGCTCTCAATGGGGAAGGGGAAGAGGAGGGAACGCCGGAGAATAGTCGCTGTTTCAGTCAAAAGTATAGGCCAATGTTCTTTGGTGAACTGATTGGCCAGAATATTGTTGTTCAGTCACTTATCAATGCTGTTTCCAGGGGACGCATTGCTCCTGTTTATCTGTTTCAAGGTCCCCGTGGGACTGGCAAAACGTCAACCGCTAGGATATTTTCTGCTGCCTTGAACTGTGCGAGTCCTGATGAAAGTAAACCTTGTGGCTACTGCAGGGAATGCACTGATTGTATTTCTGGTAAGAGCAGTAATCTATTGGAAGTTGATGGAACCAATAAGAGAGGAATTGATAAGGCTAGATATCTCCTGAAAAGATTGTCAACCGGGTCATCGTCAGCCTCACTACAATATACAGTTTTCGTTATTGACGAGTGTCACCTGTTGCCCTCCAAGACATGGCTGGGATTTCTCAAGTTTCTGGAAGAACCACCCCAGCGAGTTGTATTCATATTTATAACATCTGATCTTGACAATGTACCACGGACAATACAATCTCGTTGCCAAAAGTACCTTTTTAATAAAATTAAAGATGGGGATATTGTGACCAGGTTGAGGAAAATATCTACTCAGGAGAACCTTGATGTTGAAGCAGATGCGCTGGACCTCATTGCTATGAATGCAGATGGTTCACTTCGAGATGCAGAAACAATGTTAGAACAGCTTAGTTTGCTGGGGAAGAGAATTACTACTTCTCTTGTCAATGAACTTGTGAGTTTGTTGCGACTAGTATTCTTTGGCAGATTCATGTTTTCAAACACCTAATTATGAGATGATCATATTTTTAACAGCTGTCCTAGGAAATGAGCAAAAAAAGCCTTCTGGGTCCCAAATATGCCTATAACAGTTCTAATAATGCTTTTAACTTTACAATTTGTTTTGTACGAGTGATTATCATAAAAACATAATGCTGTTTTTTATTACTTGCAACAGGTGGGAGTTGTTTCAGATGAAAAACTATTGGAACTTTTGGAATTGGCAATGTCATCGGATACTGTAGAGACAGTGAAAAGAGCCAGAGAGTTGATGGACTCTGGAGTTGATCCAATGGTTTTGATGTCTCAACTAGCAGGCCTTATCATGGACATCATTGCTGGGTCATATGCAGTCATTGATACCAGACCTGATGATTCATTCTTTGGTGGACGGAGTTGTGAGTACAATCTTGTATATTTTATTCATCTAAATGTTCACCATAATATGTCATTCATCTTAAAACACACAGAATAACTTGGTGTTATCTAGTGCAATGCCCTTTCCTATTCTAAAGTTTAGAATGATCAATAAATTCATGAGCTCTCATCTATAGCCAAAGGATATTGATAAACATGAACCAATAGCAGGATATTGCATTTAATACTGTTATATCATGTTTGTGCTTAGGCTACTGATTTATCGTCCAGGTTAAATTCTCAATGGAAAACCAAGGGAAGGATGTGTATTATATGATATATAATGAATGCCCTCTCATTTCTATAGATGTTCTTTCGCTTTGTATTTATTAGAGCATACATTTGTCAACTGAACGGAGTCTAATCATTTAAAAAGTATTAAGTTCTCTAATATAATGAATTTCAACAATAAGCCTCTGGATCTGCTTCTAAATCCTGTTTTTCGGTTGTGACATTTGGCTTTGACCAAGGTTATTAAATCGATATTCAAATAATGAATCGCCGAGCTATTTCTTGTGAATTATAATTTTGAATCAAATTGTAAGCGCCAGGTACAATTAAGAATTATTTCAAATATATGATATAAATAATATATAGTGTTCAATGTAAAGAACTTAAACTAGAAATAGATTAAACAATTTTAGAAGAGGTCCAAACTAAGCAAAACTATTATTATATCCAAGTTTGTGAAGTTTTTATTTACAAGAATGAAAACAGAACAATTGAATAGCTGAATGGAGATGAGAAACAAAGGTGGAATAATTAAATAGGATAAGTTTCCAATTCCTATTAAATTGGTGAAAAAATAAAAATATATGAATAGTTGCATTGTATCGATTATACAAAATTGTGAACATATTCATCCATGTGTCTTAAGATGCACGGAGTCATTTAAGATTTATCTTGAAATACGAATTGGTTGGTAACAAAAATGTATCAAATTGTGAATCATAAGATTGTGATAACTGTGGCTTTGATACCTACTCCTATTTTTAGTTTTGATATTTCTGGTTCTTTCCTGGACTTCCTGGGTGCTTTTGTATCCCTTTTAATTGTTGTTATAATGCCATGTGATGATCATTGAAATGCACACTTGTTTTTTCCTGCTCAGTGAATGAATCAGAGTTGGAGAGGTTAAAAAATGCTTTGAAGCTTCTCTCAGAGGCTGAGAAACAGTTAAGAACATCCAGTGAACGCTGTACATGGTTCACAGCAACTCTTTTGCAGCTTGGTTCCACACCTTCTCCTGATCTCACGCAGTCAAGCAGCAGTAGGAGGCAGAGCTGCAAGACAACTGAAGATGATCCATCAAGTGTTTCAAGAGATGTTACCTCTTGCACGCACAAGTCAGACCCTCAATATGTGCCTCGAAAGTCAGCATACACCGGATCCCAGCAAAAGGCAGTAAATGATGATTCCAACCATCAAAAGGAATCAAAGATTGAAGGTTTCAGCTTGAAATCAAAGCCGTCAAACAGCCCAGTCTTAGATGATGGCTCCACAGTTGTATCATCTGATGATCTGATGGTGGAGAATACAATGTATAGGTGCATAGATTCAGGGAAGTTATGTGACATCTGGGTGCATTGTATTGAGAAGTGTCACTCTAAGACATTGAGGCAGCTGCTGCACCATCACGGAAAGCTTGTGTCCGTATGCGAAGTAGAAGGTACGCTAATAATATTTTTGCACAAAATTGAAGTTTTTTCATCTTTGAGAATAACAAATAAATGACAATATATGATAGATTCCTTAAGAACAAGGTATTTCTGATGACATAAAGATTTTTATAATAAGGAACAAAAGTGTCCCTAAAATAACACAAGTCATCTTATTCTATTATGTATCATTCTCACCCTTTAAAGATATTGTGTAGATATTTTAACAATGTTTAGTTTAATGGAACATGTGCATCTTCACAAGATGCTTCTCTTCACTAGAACAATGCATTTATTTTATCATGCATAATTCCCTCTTCTGATATAGTCCTCGTTGCAGGTGTTTTGGTAGCATATATTGCTTTTGGTGACGCAGATATTAAAGTTCGGGCTGAGAGGTTTTTAAGAAGCATTACAAACTCCATGGAAATGGTTCTTAGGCGCAATGTGGAGGTCCGAATAATCCATTTGGCAGATGGGGAAGGTGAAAACAAGGTTAATCTAACAGGTGTAAAGCAGGGTGAGTCAACAGTGGTTTCTGAGAAGGAGCAAAGACAAGGCCATGTGAATGGAACGGAGTCTTATTCTAGTTTGCCTCCTTTACTGGATAGAAACCTTCAATCTAGGACTGCTTCATCGGATGTCTTGGGTGAAGGAAATGGTGGGAGAGAGAGGAAACAGGATAATCCAATGCATAGAATTGAATCCATCATTCGTGAGCAGAGGCTGGAAACTGCATGGTTACAGGCCGTAGAGAAAGGTTCCCCTGGATCATTAAGTCGTTTGAGACCCGAGAAGAATCAAGTACTGCCACAGAATGGTGTAGACCCAATGGAGTCCATGGATTCAACAAGATTTTCCTCTCACCAGCATTGGGAAGATGACCCCAATAATGAACTCAAAGTTTTGACCCTTAAAAATGGAAGGGTCCCACAGAAGGATCAGACTGGTAGAAAGGCAGATCGTTTTCCCATGTCCCCAAGTTTATTGCATGACAACAGTTTAGCAACAATTCCTGGAAAAGAGCATCCGTAAGTCTTCCTCCTTCAATATTGCAATTCCCACTCTCTCGTACAAACATACGATT